>NW_004443959.1:18615930-18630797 GCF_000243295.1 Trichechus manatus latirostris | reverse complement strand
TTTTTTTTTTTTTTTTTTGCCCTTTCTAAGTCATTTCAAATTCAGATGTCAACAGATAACCCTCTAGACTTCCTACAGTGTATGGAAAACAAATGAAATATTAAAATAGGAAGATTCAATAAAACTAAAAGTTGAGTATAGTTGCTCTTTAAATTGAACAATGTAAAATATAGACCTCGACACGCTGACTTTAGCATGATGTTCCTCCAGGCCTATTTTGTTCCCTTTCAAAATATATGGCCCTATCATTTAAAAAAAAATCAACATTATCTTAATTATAGCACATATATAAAAATATAAACGTCATCATTAAATTTTTTAACTTATATACTAATTTGGAGGGGAAAATCAACACATACTTTAACTTAACACCAAGTATATTGTCAGCTAACTAAACAACTACAGGAACAATGAAAGAAAATGACACGGGATTAAGTAAGACAAGCATTTCCTCATACATTCTTTAATTGTATTAAATATCTAGAGTTTATCATTCTTTCCATTTAAAATGTCTCCTTACATTCCAAAGTATACATATTTTTGGTATAACTAATTTCTTCCAGTCTTCCTGAATGCTGCTATCCTGAACATTGATTTGTCACTTTGAAAACTGGTGCTTTGTTGTTTTTTTCTTTAAGTAGAACATATGATGAAATCCTCCTTCTAACTGGGGTTCTTAGATAGCCAAGTTAGCACTTCTGCAGCGTAAACCTCCTTTCCACATACAGCAAGAAGAGAACTACCCACTCACGCGTCCACTGCAAGTAAGCACACAGTTTAAATGCGTTCTACTTCTAGAGATCCTGGGGACCAATCAGAGGAACAGAATTGAAATATCGGGAGATACAGGTCTTTATCATAATTGCAAATAAAAGAAAGCTTCGTCAAAACTCACTCCAGACATTATCAATGAGAGATTTTATTATCTTTTTGAAATTACTTTAACTTCAAGATCTGCCACCTTCAACTGCCTGGGTCCCTATCCTGCTTCTTTTATGGCTCTTTCCCTGGACCAGATCACTGGTCAGAACCACCCTGCAGGAATTTTTCAAGTTTCTGAGAACATCTGCAACCATAGAAAATGTGGCCGGAGGACCCTGGGCCCTCTATTAGACTTCCCTTCCATTTCTGAACTTCCCCTCCCTACTTCTTCCTCTTGCTTTCCCACATGGCTATTCCTGTGCTGATGACACCCCCACCCAGGCAGGGGAAATGTGACAAAAGGCAGGAGGAACTGGGGCAGGAAAAGGAAGGAAAGTCAAAATCAGTGACTATCACAGGTTAGTACCTGTAGCAAAGACGGAGAAGGAATCCAAAAACAAAACAAAAAAAAGGTTTCTAATAACATTTGTGGAGCATCTCCTAGGTGTCGGGTAATGTGCTAATAAATAAATTATGGCCCGTCACCTCCTGCAACTGAGACCAGTCCGGGAGACAGACACAAAAAACAGATAATATCAACACAACGTGTGATGCGCGGAGGAGACACTTTTAGTCTAGCCTGGGCATGTGAGGAGACCTGAGTTAAGCCCTGAAGAATAAGTAGGGACTAACCAAGAAGAGGAAGGATACGCAAAAGTTCCCATTTTATAGTGATTTTTTTAAAAAAATGTATTAACCTGGAACCCACAATAAAGGCTGGGCCCGGAAGAAGGCTGGGTAGGTGTGACTTAAGCAGTCTACCTTAAAAGGCACTCAAGAAAAATTACTGTTAGGGATTTACAGAATCTGAGGGTTGCTGGGAGCTTCTCCCAGGGAGCTCGCAGACTCAGACAGACTAGAAAGAAAGACTTGGTAATTTACTTCCAAAAATTAGGCACTGAAGACCTTATGGTGCACAATGGAACACTGTCTGACTTGCTTACTTTGGACACGTCATCAAAAGGGAACCATCGCTGGAGGAAGACATCATGCTTGGTGAAGTAAAGGGACAACAAGGCGAGGGAGACCCTGCATGAAATAGACTGGCACATCAGCCACAACAACGGTCTGGAACATGAGATTGTGAGGAAGACACAGGACCAAGGCAGCGTTCCATTCGGACGTTCATAAGGTCACCATGGGTAGGAGCTGACTCCACGGCAATAACAATAACAGGGTTGCTGGAGCTCCAAGGAGCCCTGCGTTGTCATCTCACCCAACCCTCCCGCTGGACAGTTGAGGAAACTAAAGAGCTATGAGTGACTTCTCTCTTCCCAAGTACATTTAAGTCATTGCTGAGCTCAAATCCATGTTTCCTGACTCTGGCCAAGCATGTTTTCTGATCCGTGACAATGGCCCACAAGGAGCTCCTCAGACCAAAAGGCTGCTCACGTAGACACCAGGGAGCAGGGCTCTGCCTCTTTGCCTTTTCCGTGGTGACTCAGATGTCTTCCCATCAGCCTGGCTTATCAGAACAGTAGTCTTAACTGCTGCAGAGAGTCTCTATGCTTATCAATCTCACCCTGGCTGGCTAGAAAGCATGTCTTCAATCAAACAGCTTGGATCTGAAGAAGGAGCTCCTCTGGATGCGGTGATCCGAGATCCAGAACTAACTGTGCCTCCCCCTGTACTCGGCACTCTGTACACAACAGGTCAGTGATCATATCTCAGCCGAGGTCTTTGTTGACACACTTATCTCCTCCCTAGACAGGGCGCTCTTTGAAGGTGGAGACAGAGTTCTAGTTGTCTATTTCCCTCAGATACTCAACAATGTTTATCAAACGCAACAGAAGTCTCAACAGTGGAGACCCCTAAAACTCACCTAATCCTAAAGGCAGCCAAACTGACTCGAAATGCTCTCCCCACAATCACCAAAATGTTCATTGTCAAAAAGTCTTCATATATGCTATTCCTTCTATTTCCTTCCCAGACACTGCTCATATCTTCCTTAAAAATAATGTCAATTTACCTCCTCACAAAGCTAAATTAGCATCGCCTAATTCTAGTCTTTTAGCTCATGGAAATCATAGCTATGATTTTATAACTGTCTGCTGTGATCGTCATATTGCCTCTTATTACATCAAAAGTCTGAGAATAGAAGTGTTCCTTTGTAAACTCTCCCTACGTCTACATGTCTTTAGATAGTTCTATGCTTTTTTGCTATGATTTAAACTCTTTTTGTTTCATTCTCTTTGAAGCAGAAACTATACTACTCCTTATATAAACCAAAAACTCATTCCCATCGAGTTGATTCCAACTCCTAGCAACCCTATAGGACAGATTAGAACTGCCCTATAGGATTTCCAAGGCTGTAATCTTTAGGGAAGCAGACTGCCATATCTTTCTCCCATGGAGCGGTTGGTACGCTTGAACCTTCGACCTTTTGGTTCACAGCTGAGCACTTTAACCACTGGGTCACCAGGGCTCCTACTCCTTATATACAACTTCTCAAATACATTTTATGCCATGTACAGTAAGTACAGGAAAGCAGTTCTTACTTGGGTAAGTACTTATTTTAATATATGAGCAGTGTGTGTACTTCTAACACACATGGTTTCAGGGTGGGTTCTGGCCCCCAATCTACCTTAAATTCTTTGGAAATATTTCTGTGCCCAGTCAACCAACAAATCATGAAAACAAATAAATCGTTGTAGCAGAAGAAAGTCATGGTGTATTACACCAAACTTTAGCTGTTGTCCATCCACTTTAGTAAAACTGCATGATAATGGGAAACTCCTCAGGAATCGGTTTAGCTAATATAGTAAAGACGGACGGCCGAGCAAACAAACCAAAAAAAGAAAGAAAACAAACAAACAAAAAACTTGCAATAGTACATTCTAGTGAAAAGTCAACATGCTGACTTCATAGCAAAGTATGATTTCACGAGGCCAAAAGAACGAACTCAATTTTGTTACAAATTTAATTACATCCCGTGTATGCTAACTATAAACGCATGAACTCTGATAAAAGTTTGTTTTCTCCAAAATAAGGACCTCATGATTGAGGAAAAGTAAACTGCACTACGTGCAGTCACAAAAAGGAAATAACGTACAATAAAACAACGTCCTCATCCTCCTTTGCCCTTGAAATTTCGACCACTAAAGACCTTTCCTTGATCTTCTTTGCTTGCATGTCTGTCTCTCTCATTAAATTATAAACACTATCAAGACAGGGAATCTGACTTATTCTTCCTTGTATCATTAATGCATGGCACAGGATCTGGTGTATAGTAGAAACCTAATAAATATCTACTGAATGAATGAATGGATGGTTGGATGGATGGATGGTTGGATAGATGGGTGAATAACAAGTCAATTCATTGCTTTTTCATTTTCATGCATACACTATTGGGTCTAGCTACCTACATCCCATTTAGTATAGTCATGCATCATGCAAACAGCTGGCACAGTTCATTTTTCCCCCAAGAGAGGCAAAAGGCAGGTGACATCAAAGAAGCTAAAGCACAGAAGAGAAAGGGCACTTACAGTTGCTCTAGAGAGGCAAGTCCCTTAAATGCTTGCCTGTCAATTGACTGGATTTCATTCTTGTACAAATAGCTGAAACAAGAAACATTGGGGAGTATTAGTACACAAACAAGAGGTAATAACTTAAGATGGAAAAGGAGAATTAAGTTGACACATGGAGACAGTTTTCAAACTAATGACTGTATTAGAATACAAACAAAATGTTTACACAGTAAGTATGGTTCCTCTCACAGAGATTTCCCTTCCTTTCTAAAACGAAATCTCAAATGGATCAAACTGAAGGTAATCAAACCATTCCATCAGATAATTTATAGATTCTTGACCTATGACTTATGAATTGTTGACAACACATTTGCTTCATAGCCTGAATAAAATAGAACCATTTCCCCACTAACGTTTAAAATGCTCGTATCATGATAGAAAAAAAAGTCATTAAGTCATTAAGATTTTACAACTGATATTAATACAGTGTCAAAATATCCAGAAATAATTTAAGGAGTAAACAACACAAAGACTAAATGATGTACGGAATGACTCACTGACCGAGAATCCTATTCTTATCAAACAGAAGCAATAATGAATGGCATGCCAGAGAAAGCACAGCATCTGGTCCACCACCTACTTCTTTATGGTCTGTAAACTAAGAATGTTTTTATACATTTTTTAATGGTTAAAAAATATCAAAAGGAGAATCATATTTTGTGACACATGAAAACAATAAAAAATTCAAATCTCAGTGCCATAATAAGGTTCGCTGGAACACAGCCATGGTTACTCATTTACATGTTGTCTATGGTGGCTTCCGTGTACAATGGCAGGGCAGTTGCGACAGACACCATAAGGTACGCAGGGATGGATCACCCAATAAGCAAGGTAAGCACGGGTTTACTTGTGTGAAATTGAGCACAGCACATGAGTAAGTAAACACAGTTAAGCCTGTGGGTACCCTGCTTGCTGTTAAACCCATGTGGTGTACCCTGCTTCCTGGTTAATCTGCCCCTTGATTAAAATATGTACTTTCTGGCAATTTAGGGAAACAGTTTGCCAAAACCTAAAACCGTATATACTGATGATGACTTGATTTCAGCACAATTTTCCTTGTAACACAGTTCTATAGCAGTAAGTTTTATATACAGTTCTATAGTTCTTTCCGGAATTGTGATCCCTCCGAATTGTGGTACTTCAGTATGAAAGTCTTCATCCTTGATAGGTTAGGCCAAGTGTTGCAAACTGTTTCTTTAAATTGCCAGAAAGTGCATATTTTAATTTCCACAGACCTTATGGTCTCTGTCACAACTGTCCTGCCATTGTAGCTCCAAAGTCACCATAGACAACATGTAAACGAGTAAGCGTGGTGTGTTTCAATAAACTTTATTATGGCACTGAAATTGGAATTTTATATTATTTTCATGTGTCACAAATTCTTCTTCTTCTTTTGATATATAGTTCTATAGCAGTAAGGAGCCCTGGGGAGTGCAGTGCTTAAGCACTTGACTGCTAACTGAAAGGTCAGCAGTTTGAAACTACCAGTCACTCCAAGAAAGAAAGATGTGGCAGTCTATTCCTGTAAAGACTATAGCCTTGGAAACCCCATGGGGACGGTTCTACTTTGTCCTATAGGGTCACTGTGAGTCAGAATCATCTCGATAGCAATGGATTTGTTTTGTTTTGTTTTTTTTGGACAGAAGTAAAGCTCCAGTGAACGCCAAGAATTTTGTTTTAAATAAAGATCAACTGTATACTCAGACACACAGATACGGAGCATTGTGGTTTCCCGTAATCGGTCTGGCTTCAATTTCGATCTAGGTAGATGCACAAATCAAAATCCACACTTTTCCTAATTTTGACCTCAGACAGAAACTTCTGTTTCTCAATGAATGAACTATCACCTACCTATTCTGCTAAACACACAACATTTTTTGTCTTACTGCTTATAATATTGCAGACTTCATTTTCAGGAGGACAATGTGTTCTGATGTGCCTTAATTAGTACTGCTCAGTGGGGACCACGTTTAAAAGGACCTGCTATGTTGTCTTTTAACTGTTACAATCCATCTAAATGATTCTCACTTCTCTCTGTTTGCAAACTTGCTAAGGTTGACCCACAAAGAACTGTAAGCCTGAACATAAACCAGCCAAAATTTCCCTGGCAAGTGAGAGCCCAGCAGTAGCCCTCAGAGGCAGACTTTGGCAGTTACTCAGCCAGGCTGCGTGGGTTTGAACCCTTGACTGCCACTTCTTAGCTGTGTGATCTTAAATAAGACACTTAACCTTTTTTGTGTCTCAAGCTTTTTTTCTTTGTTTGTTTTGGGTTTTTGTTTTTTTTTCCTTCTTCTTCTTCTGTAAAATGGAAATAAATAGCAGCACCTTTCAGGATGGTTGTGAAGATTAAATTAATAGATTTAAAGCTCTTAGAATACTGCCTGGCACATAGTAACTGTGTAGGGGTCAGTTATTATTACTCCTATGGAAGGCAGGAGCCTTGATGGCACAGTGGTTAAGGACGAGGCTGCTAACCAAAAGGTGGGAAGTTCGAACCACCAGCTGCTCCTTGAAAACTCTATGGGGCGGTTCTACTCTGTCCTACAGGGTCGCTGTGAGTTGGAATCAACTCAGTGGCAATGGGTTTGGGTTTGGGTATGGAAAGCAAGTCTGAAACATAGGTTTCTGTGCTCTTTTCTTAAAAACAAAACAAAAACAGAATATCAATACTAACACCACATTGCATGCACTTAAAAAAAATTAGAGTAAAGGAATTATTTTGAAGAGCACACAAAACAATTCAGATATGCATGACTACGTCTCAGAAACACGCTAAAGCATAATTTGTTTTCATAAGAACTGGGGATTGACTGATCTAATAATAAGTTTATAAGTCATTTTCTATTTCATAGACTTGACCTTTTGAGTATGAGTTCTATCTCAAGAGTTAATTTCATAATTATGAAGATTACTGGCCTGCGCAGAAATAATAGGGTTCCAGGAAACACAAGAATATTCAACTTCTAAAAATACACTTTGACATATACACACTACATAGACAAGGCTGAAATAATAAATTCAAGAGAGTTCTTAAGCATTTAAATTATACTATTACACAGTCTCCTAAAGCAGGGTTAGCAAGATGTATTCTACCAATGCAATCGATTCTAAGGGATTTCGGGAACAAAATTGGGAATTCCAAATAGCTGGATAAACGTGTCACACCCTGATCCCCTCTCTCTAGCTCTGTCCTTGCTTTCTGTCTGTCTGTCTCCTCGGTGATGCATATTCTCTCCTGACTAGTGACCCACTGCTTCATTCCCATCAACTACAATCCGTGTTACCTCCAGCCGGTAAGGATCGCAGGTGGGTTGTGGTGCAGAGAAAGAAGAAAGGCAGGAACACTAATGTCTCGAGAGTAGTGGTCAATAGTCAGGGTTTAAAAAGTATCATTTAAAAGAGATATTTGCAAAGTAAATAGTAAGTTGTTCTTCGGTAACCGAACGGCAGAAGAAAAAAATAAAATAAAAATAAAATAAAATAAAAACAAACTATTAATAAAAAAAAAGCCACACAATATGAATGCTGGCTATCAGCTAACAGGATAGGCTTTGCAACAAATCAAAACTCCCCTTGGGAAGCCACATAGCATTTAAAATTAAAATAATGATAATAATAATAAATAAAAAACAAGCAAACACATAAAAACTGAAAGTGTAAATAGGAGACCTGTCCTTCATTTTACAAATGAGTCAAAATAGGCTTAGTAATGTTGACAGAGAATTAGAAATTAACATACTATGTCAAAAAAGATGGAGAAGAAATATTTAGACACAATATTTTCAAATATCTTCATTAAGCTGAATATATTTGAATAAACAGATTAAAGTGAGCTCTGTGGTTAGGACCTGTGACACATCTAAAAAATCTGAACAGACTGCAAAATATACATCAACCTTAGCAATATGACTGCTCTTAAAAAATCAACATAACTTAAAAGATGTTTAGGTTCACTTATGACATACATTTCTAATAAAAATCATTGATATAAATCCCTCACCAAAAATGGCTATATTTGAAAAGTTATCTAAGTCCTAAAACTAAGGGTGAGTTGTTAAAAGCACATGACATATGCTTCTAATTTGTCTAGAACCAAGAATTAAACCTGAGTGTTTTTCTTAACTCTTTCCAATTTTAAAATAAGTGCATTTTACGTGTGCTAAACCAGTACTTCCTGAAGAGATCATTTCTAAACTGCACAACTGACTTCAGGAAAGAGAATTTTTTAATGATAATAAATTAATTAATTAAAATCAATTTTAATAGTAAAATAAAATTTAATTACACATAAGAAGAGGGGAAAGCCAGTTGGAGGAATGCTGTTAGAATTAGCAAATACTGGTGACATTCCAGTGGGATTTATAATTTACATCTTTACATTTCACTTACAGCTGGACAGGCCTGAGTGACACCGCCATTTTAAATGGCTATGAAAGCTTACATTTTGGAAAACTTAGGTCAGCTATTCACATTAGCAACTGAATATAAGTTATCATCTTCCATCTCAAGAATCTTCATTATTACTCTTAAAATGATTTTCAGTGGCTATGCATTTTAATTTTATTTAGCAGCTATAGCTCTTAACCACTGTGCCCTGGCTCCTAATCAAAAGGTCAGCAGTTTGAATCCACCAGCTGCTCCTTGGAAACCATATGGGGCAGTTCTGGAGTAATGGGTTTTTGATTTATGTCACTAAAGGCTTAATAGCTAAACACTAAAAATCACTAATGTGTAACAATTCTAGGTAAAATCTCACTCACCATCTGAAAATAAAATCCCTTTATGTGGATGGATTTATAATAACTCATAAACAGGAAATAATTTAGCTCAACGACTGAATAGTTTAAATATATATAGCAGAAGCTTTCAGGTTAAAGAACTGATCATTAACTTACAGATATTTTAAATTTTCCAAGTCTTCAAATGATCCACTAGGTATCTTCTTGATCTGATTATTGTTGAGAAGTCTATGAAAAAAGTTTCAATAAGAATTAGGAAAAAAAATTCTAAATTGTATTATGAAACAACATTCCTATAGTCTTGAAGAAGCACACAAAATTATTAAGCCATGGACCCACATATCAGCATACACTAAATGCTAAATTAACACAACAAACAGCATTTTAACTATTTAACTTTCATGATTACAAATTTCTGGAGTAATGACAGCAATGGGTTTGTTTTTTTTTTAATGACTGTCCATATCACCTCTTTTTTTACCTTTGAATACAATAAAGAAATAATTCTCTCTCTCCTATATAAATGAGAGCCCTGGTGGTGAAGTGGTTAAGAGCTTGGTTGCTAACCGAAAGGCTGGCAGTTCGAATCCACCAGCTGCTCCTTGGAAACCCTACAGGGCAGTTCTACTCTGTCCTATCGGGTCGCTAGGAGTTGGAATCAACTCAACAGCAATAGGTTTGTTTTGCTTTTGTGTTTTTTTTGTATAGGAGACACAACCCATTGCCATTGAGTCGATTCCAACTCTTAGCCATAGCTCTTAACCATTACACCACCAGGGTTTCCAGGTGTCCTATACAAAGGACTATAATCCTTCTCCTGCTTTCTCTTAGATTTTCTACTTCAGCAGGTCAATTTAAAGGCAATCATAGAATTTTAGTATGGTCTAATCAGATGTGTTATTAAAAGTATGCCATTTACAATGAAAGACTCAGCACCCTTGTAGAACCAGGTAAGCTGGAAAAGTGTGCTTTAAATAATGTATATACACTGGCCAGGAACTTTGTGCATGAAGACAGTAAACTGGACCTTTACTACAGCAAGGTTGTATGCTTCTTAAAAATACAGACGTTGTCTTTCTAGTATCTGTTCTGTAGCTCTTAAAGCTACACTGCTAGGCATATAAAGGACTTAATAAATACATGTTGGTGTTGACCTGAAAAAAAACAAAAAGTGTGCCATCTAGTTCAATGAGCCATTCATGTTCACAGATAAGGAAGCTGGTATGCAGTGCAGCTAAGTGATCTGCTCACAGATGTCAAGGTTAAGGGCCCAGTCTCACCTCCTGTTTCCCTGCACTTTCCCATACGCCAATTACTCACTGTCCTGGAGCAGGAGAGCCAAGAGAGACAAGCTTTCCAGCGTGCTAAGTGTATTCTAAAGCAACATGAAATCTGCTGCAGAACCACTCAAACAATGGCCACGCCTGTTTCCTTAGCTCACCCTCTAAGGTTTAAATATCGGGGCATGATGGCCTGGGTTAAAAGTTCTCCGATGTATGTGCTGAGTTCAGGAGCAGTGCTATCCTTCCCAGCCTTGCAGTCAGACATGAACGAGCAGATGTAATCAAACCTGTTCTTACAAGCGGCAAAAGTGATACGATAATGAATTGCTCAAATGAAGAAAAGGGGGAAACTTGGTCGCTTTTATGGATTACACCCAATATATAATGGATAGGTAGATGAATACCAGATGAGACAGGCAGGTGAACACATGAACAAATTGTGGACAAGCATAGAATTCTGCAGTCCTGAAATTTCCATTTGCATATACTTTTCTCTGTCTTGGTCTCTGCTTTTCCCCCATCATGCCCAATCAAGAAGGACAATCAAGAGCTGACCAGACTATTCAAGATGTACCAAGACCAAACCCACTGCTGTCGAGTCGATTCCGACCCATAGCAACCCCCTAGGGTTTCCAAGGCTGTAAACTCTATGGAAGCAGACTGTCACATCTTTCTCCCGTGGAGCGGCTGGTGGTTTCAAACCACTGACCTTTCAGTTAGCGGTCAAGAGCTTTGACCACTGCGCCACCAGGGCTCCTGTATACCTCCCCACAAATGGTGTAATGATTTTTATATATATTTTTTCTATTGGATTCCAATCAAATGTTTCAACTTACAGTGTATTCAAGTTTCTCAGTCGTCTGAATGCCCCAGGTTGGATCTCTCTAATTCTGTTAAAGCGAAGATCCCTGTAAAGAAACAAGAAATGTACTTACTTAGACATGAGAGAGATTTGCAATCGTCACTACTTCTATGCTGTTCTTACATATTCAGTTCCATAACTGTGATAAGGCATTTAAAACACACATTGAATGACTCAGTTCACTCCCTGGATGAATGATCTCTTTGCTGAGGTTAATGTGTGTATGAATATTTATCTGAATGACAGATTGACAATATCACATAACAGAAACTTGTTTAACCAGTAATTAGGGGAAACAAAAAAATTACATTAACTACATCCCACCTTCTGCCAATCCGCTGTAGAATTCAATGTCAGTAAGTCTAAAGATAATAAACCTGGGTTAGATTTGCATATATTCCAGAAGACAGCACCACAGTTGAACCCACTGTGCAACTGTATAAACACTTCAGATTTCACTCCAATAATTTCATGAGCTGGAATTCAGTTATTTATCAACTAACTACATATAAAGTATCTCAGTGAGATAGTTTAGACTGAATGCCTCAAAACCACAAAGCTAATCAAGCATATGACTCAGAAAAATCAGGCTACTTAATGTATGGATTTTAATCTGTTTCCAACTAAGCTTTTTTTTTTTTTTTCATTTTATTGTGTTTTAGGTGAAGGTTTACAGTGCAAATTAGTTTCTCATTCAAAAACGTATACACAAATTGTTTTGTTACATTGGTTGCAATCCCCGCAAAGTGTCAGCACTCTCCCCCTTTCCTTTCCACCCTGGATGCTCTGTGTCCATTTGTCCAGGTTTCCTGTTCCTTCTTGCCTTCTCGTCTTTGCTTTTGGGCAGGTGTTGCCCATTTGGTCTCATATACTTGATTGAACTAAGAAGCACGTTCCTCACAGGTTATTGTTTGTTTTATAGGCCTGTCTAATCTTTGGCTGAAAGGTGGACTCCGGGAATGGTTTCACTTCTGGGTTAGCAGGGTTAAGAGCTCGGCTGCCAACAGAAAGGTCAGCAGTTGGAATCTACCAGCTGCTCCTTGGAAACGCTATGGGGCAGTTCTACTCCGTCCTATACGGTAGCTATGAGTTAGAATCGACTTGGTGGCAATGGGTAATTTTTGGCTGAAGGTGGCTTGAGTTCTGAGTTAGCAGGGTGTCTGGGGGCCATAGTCTCGGGAGTTCCTCCAGCTTCTGTCAGACCAGTAAGTCTGGTCTTCTTTTGTGAATTTGAATTTTGTTCTACATTTTTCTCCTGCTCTGCACAAACCCTCTATCGTGATCCCTGTCAAAGTGGTCAGTGGTGGTAGCCGGTCACCATCTAAGACACAGGGAAAATATCAGTTCAGAGGACTGAGTCCCACTAGGATTTTAAATACAGCTAAACTTGTATTGGTAAAGCAGTTATTTTTATTTCTGGGGGGCAGGGGGATCTGAACAGCCTACAAAGGACCAAAGAGTGTGGCAAAGCTGACATAGAGACTGAACTGCTCAGCTGACCCAGAAGAAGCAGAAATGCATCAATGCTTCTAGATTTATCTCTCAGGCTGACTGAGCGAGGGACAGCTCCTACCCATGTGGAAAACATGTCTGGTGACAAGATGTACAAGCCAAGAACAAAAAGACATTAAAGCAGCAATGGGAAGTGACAGAGTACAGAAACTTCTGTTTTCACTGTCCTTAACAGCCCATCTCTAACTTGGATTAAAAACTATGAAAGTTAGCAAGTACCAAAATCACTATGAAAACTAAATAGGAAGACGACTTCCTTTATCAAATCAGTGTTAGAAAAAATTAAAATTCCTTAACTCCCAGGCCCAACTCATTCTGACAGAGTCCAATAGGGATCCTGGGGCTGCATTTGATCCAAATCATGAACAGGTATTTCTATTATGACATTTACTGAATTCACAGAATGCTTATGATTTTTTTACAAAAGCTGATTATTTGAACCAATTTGATAATTTAAGGAATTTATGTAATTGGTTCTTGATTATGACTCAAGCGGTTTCTTAAAAAGTATGTGTTTGATTCATTAAAATTAACAGTGTTTCTGGTGGCGCAGTGGTTAAGGAGGTCAACTGCCAACCGAAAGGTCAGCAGTTGGATACCACCAGTGGCTAGGAGGGAGAAAGATGTGGCAGTCTGCTTCAGCCTTGGAAACCCTATGGGGTTGCTATGGATCAGAACTGACTTGATGGCAGTGGGTTTGGTTTGTTCTTTTTTTGGTGTGCAGTTTAGGAATTAGCACATGAAATGTGACACATTCCAGCATTTGCTTCAAGGCTTTGGGAGGAGAAGGTCCAGTCCTTTCTGCCCACCCAGGTAACCACAGTCTGTAATCTAACTTGTGTTTCCCAGCTGTGACCCCTCATCCTGGTTTGCTTCCTCCTATGATTCTCATTATCTACTCACATATTTTCACACTCCCCCCCCACCGATGTGTGTATTTTTACAGAAATGAGAAATGAATTTACTTCATATTCAGAATATCACATGTGGCTCCACTTAAAGACGTGCTGAAAATCCAAAAAGCTGAAGCGGGAAGGGTGGGGGTGGGGAGGAAAAACACTGAACAGGGAAAAGCCAACTCATCAAAAGAAAAAGATTTTTAATGATGAAATGTTCAATATATAAAATCAATTATTTATAAGGAAAAAATTTGTAACTCACTAAAACTTCAGTAGAAGTCCCTGGGTGGTACAAATGGTTAATGTGCTCTGCCGCTAGGTGAAAGGTTGGAGGATCAGGTCTACCACGAAGCACCTTGGGAGAAAGGCCTGGTGATCTACTTCCAAAAAATTAACCATTGGAAATGCTACGGAGCACCGTTCTACTCTGACAGACATGGAGTCTCCATGAGTCGGAGTCAACTCTTGACCACTGGAAAAAAACCTTAGTATAAACACAAATAAGTGGAAAGAAGCTTCTTATCTCATACATAACAAATATACAAGTTCCATAGCATTTGAACAGACAAGAGAGAAAATATTCT
Source organism: Trichechus manatus latirostris (assembly GCF_000243295.1). NCBI lineage: Eukaryota > Metazoa > Chordata > Mammalia > Sirenia > Trichechidae > Trichechus > Trichechus manatus. The sequence continues at coordinate 18,616,470 of NW_004443959.1, read as the reverse complement.
TCTGGTGTCATGCCACATGACATGATGCTAAGGTTAAAATCAATGTGGACACTATCTAATCAGAAAACAAAAACTACAGCTCCAGAGTAAAGAGGGTGGATTGAACACGTACGCCTTTTTACTCCTTATTCCTTGTCAAAAATGACCCAAATGAGAGGAGACAATAGCCTCAGCATTTTGGAGGCTAGAAAGTGACTGAGGAAGGATAAAGGACTTGGCAATTTAAAATGAAAACCTAAGCTAACTGCAGGGAAAGCTACAAGCCAACCTTAATTACAAGGCAAAAGCAACTGCAATCCGAAAATGGTGTCACCAAAACCTCTGGCAGTGGTGGAGGTGAGGAAGTGTCTAAATGTGCTGTCCAATACAGTGGCCACCAGGGACGCTGGTCACACGGGCACTTGAAATGTGACCAGTACAAATTAAGATGTGCTGTGAGTGCAACATACACACCAGATTTCAAATTTCATAAGGAAAATATAATTTAAAAATATACCATTAGTAATTTTTATACTGATTTCATGTTGAAATATTAATATT
>NW_004443959.1:18584368-18615830 GCF_000243295.1 Trichechus manatus latirostris | reverse complement strand
TAAACTTTTTTTTTTTAACACTGTTGTTGTTAGGTGCTGTCGAATCAGTTCCCACTCATTGTGACCCTAAGTACAACAGAAGGAAACACTGCCCGGTCCTGGGCCATCCTCACATTCGTTGCTATGTTTGAGCCCGCTGCTGCAGCCACTGTGTCAGTCCATCTTGTTGAGGCTCTCCCTCTTTTTCGCTGACCCTCTACTTTTCCAAGCATGATGTTCGTCTCCAGGGACTGGTCCTTCCTGATAACCCGTCCAAAGTACATAAGACGAAGTCCTGCCATCCTCCCTTCCAAGGAGCATTCTGGCTGTACTCTTTCCAAGACAGATTTATTCGTTCTTCTGGCAGTTCATGGTATATTCATTATTCTTTGCCAACACCATAATTCAAAAGCATCAATTCTTCTTTGGTCTTCCCGACTCATTGTCCAGCTTCTGCATGCATATGAGGCGATTGAAAACACCATGGCTTGGGTCACTCACACCTTAGTCCTCAAAGTGACATTTTTACTTTTTAACACTTTAAACAGGTCTTTTGCAGCAGACTTGTCCAATTCAATACATCATTTGATTTCTTGACTGCTGCTCCCATGGGTGTTGACTGTGGATCTTAGTAAAATGAAATCCTTGACAACTTCATCTTTTCTCCGTTTATCAGGATGTTTCTTGTTGGTCCAGGTGTGAGGATTTTTGTTTTCTTTATGTCGAGGTGTAATCCATACTGAAGGCTGAGTCTTTGATCTTCATCAGTAAGTTCTTCAAGTCCTCTTCACTTTCAGCAAGCAAGGCTGTATCATCTGTATAATGCAGGCTGTTAATGAGTCTTCCTCCAATCCTGATGTCACATTCTTCTTCTTACAGTCCAGATTCTTGGATTATTTGCTCAGCATACAGATTGAATAAGTATGGTGAAAGGGTACAACCCTGATGCACACTTTTGTGATTTTACACCACTCAGTGTCCCCTTGTTCTGTTCAAACGACTGCCTCTTGATCCATGTATAGGTTCCCCATGAACAAAATGACATGTTCTGGAATTCCCATTCTTCTCAATGTTATCCATAATTTGTTATGATCCACACAGTCAAATGCCTTTACGTAGTCAATAAAATACAGGTAAATTCAATTAAGGAGGATTATTTGACAACCTGTTTATAAGTGATCGGACTGTCAGATCAACTCCCTCACAATGCTTAACCAGACAACTAGAAAAAGACTGAACATTTATTCCACGTAGAGAGTAAAAGGGAGGATCCTCTTCCCAACAAAAGTACCGTAGCAGAGAAACTGAGATTATAACAAAAGAACCAAATGAAAACTCTAGAACTGAAATGTGTAACAGCTGAAAGGAAAAGGTCACTGTGTGGGCTTCACAAATTGGCTAATTATAAAAAAAGAACCAAACTAAAATTCTAGAACTGAACTGTGTAACAGCTGAAATGAAAAGGTCACTGCATGGGCTTCACAAATTGTCTAATGCAGAAGAAAGGGAGCGTGAACTTGAAGGCAGAACATTAGAAATTACCTAATCTGAAGAGAAGAAAAAATGTTTATACACACCTACCGTATTTTTGTATTTATACAAAATGTGTATGTGTGTGTGGGTGGGTATTTTTCCAGATTCTGTCTCTGATACCACAGCACATGAAAAGAGCTAGAATGACACCAAATTGGAGTGTGTGTTTGGAAGATCTGACTGAAAATGGTGGCTATGTGTTGTACACACATCACTTCCGGGGATTCTGGGGACTGCCTCAGAGACAGGCATCCTCCGGGGTAGCTGACAGTGCAGTAGAGCAAGATGCCTCGTGAGTCCCGTCTACGCAGACAAGCCAAGGGAATGGAGACAGCATAGACAGAGGAAACCAACAGCTGTTTCAAATAAGAACCCCAAATTCAAAGTCACCAGCCAAACTGCAGGGGCCGCCTTTCACCTGAATTAATTCTCACTGTGTTGGAAGCCCTGGTGACCCAGTGGTGAAGAGCTCGGCTGCTAACCAGAAGGTCTGCAGTTCGAATCCACCAGCCGCTCCTTGGAAACCCTACGGGGTAGTTCTACTCTGTCCTATAGGGTTGCTATGAGTGGGAATCGACTCCATGGCAATGGGGTTGGTTTTCTAGGTTTATGTTGGAAGCTACAGGGAGGCATGAGGAGGATGCATTTCCGTAGTAACAGCTGACAGTTCTCAGAGTGTCCCCTGATCATCTGCAACAGTATCACCTGGGGACTCATTAGAAAAGCAAGTTCTTGGGTCCCACCCAAAGCTGAATGAGAAACTCTTGGAGTGGAGTCTGGCAATACGCTTCGAATTTTTTTTTTATTATTATTTTTTAATAGATTTTATTGTTTGGAACAATTTTAGGTTTATAGAAAAAACGTGCAGAAAGTACAGGGAGTTCCCATACCCCCTCTCCCCGCCCACAGTTCCTCCTATAATTAACACCCTGCATTCCTGTGGTACATTTGTCACAACTGATGGACCCATACTGATACATAATTCATTAATAATTGGTTAAAATTATTAATAGTTCATATTAGGGTTTACTGCTTATGTTATACTGTCCTATGGGTTTTGGTAAATTCATAACACTATGGAAATTCATTATACCCTGTGTCCACCATTAAAGTACCAAAGGAACCATTTCACTGCCCTAAAAATGCCCTGTGCTCCACTTACCTATCCCTCCCCACCTCACCCGGAACCTTGGCAATCACTGATCTTTTTACTGTCTTACAGTTTTGCTTTTTCTAGAACGTCATATATTTGGAATCATACAGTATATAAATTTTTCAGGCTAGCTTCTTTTTTCTTTAAATAATATTTTATTGAGTTTTTGGTGAAAGTTTACACAGCGAGTTAGATTCCCATTTAACAATTTCCATACAAATTGTTCAGTGACACTGGTTACATTCATTACAGTGTGTCAACATTCTCTTTAATTGTGTTCCGTTTGTTCCATTTCCAGTACTCTAGCTTCCCTGCCCCCTTATGTTCTCATCTTTGCTTCTGAGTCATTGTTGACCCTTTGGTCTCATACAGGTGGTTTTCAATCAGGCTAGCTTCACTCACTCAGCAATATGCACTCAAGGCTCCACCACCTTTTTTCACAGCTTGGTAACTCATTTCTTTTTATCGGTGCATAAAACTCCATTATATGGGTGTACCCCAGTTTATTTATACATTCACTTACTGAAGGGCATCTTGGTTGCTCCCAAATTTTGGCAATTATGATTAAAGCTGCTATAAATATAACTCTGCATATTTCTATGTGAACATAAGTTTTTAACTCATTTGGTTAAACACGTAGGAACACAATCTGCATTTTAATAAGCTCTTCCGGTGATTCTGAAGCAAAAAAAATGTTTGAAAATCGCTGCTCTTCAATAATGCTGTGAAGGAAGCAATGTGTGTATGTATGATGTATACTGAAACATGCACATAGTGCACAGATACATGAATGAAATCTGCGCATACACACAACACTAACAGCAGGCATTTGCTGGTTCCCTTTGCACGTCCACTATGTCCAGTCCTCAGATCACTTGTTGTTAATGGCATAAAGCTTACATTAAATGAAAACACACTAGACTCCCCAATTTAAAAAGTAGTTAAAACCGAGTGCAAACGAGAGGATTATCCTTTTTTTTAATTTAAAAATAACATCCGCACATGTCTATGCAGAAAAATGTCTATCCCTAGAGAATAAGACCAAAAAAAAAAAACAAATCCATTGTCACCCAATGGATTCCAACTCATAATAACCCTACAGGACAGAGTAGAACTGCCCCATAGGCTTTCCAAGGCTTTATGGAAGCAGACTGCCACATCTTTGTCTCTGGGAGAGGTTGGTGGGTTTGAATTAGCTGACCGTTTGGTTAGCAGCCGAGCTTCAGTGAGATGGATTGATGCAGTGGCAGCAACAATGGACTCAAGCATAACAAATATTGTGAGGATGGCAGAGGACCTGGCAATATTTCATTCTATTATACATAGGGTCACTATCAGCACCTAACAACCACAATGAGCTCTTAACCACTTAGCCATCAGGGATTTTTAGAGAATAAGATTAGAAAGGGTCATTCCTTTCTTACATTATACACTCATGCATGCCTGAATTTTTGTTTTTTTAAAATAAGACAAGTTATCGTAGGAGACTGTTCCCACCAAGTCCCTGAACCAGAGAAGAGCTGCAAGCACACTTCATTCTATCCCACCAACTACAGTAACCCATCTTCATTCTACACCACCAACTACAGAAACTCATCTTGAGTCTAACAGCTCAATTGTGGGCTCTGAGTAGCAACTGGGAAATAAAAACAAATAAAAAACAATTTCTGGCTGTTTAAAAACTCCTGAAACTTAGTTAATTCTTATGGTGATCTTCATAATAATAGCTAACATTTTGAAAACAGTTACTTTCCATCAGAGACTTTTTGAAGTACTTTCTGTATTAACACTTAAAAATGAGCTTCATGAGACCAGAAGAACTAGATGGTGCCCAGCTACCACTAACGACCACCCTAACAGGGAACACAACAGGGAGTCCCAGATGGAGCTGGAGAAAGGTGAGGTGCAGAACTCAAATCTAGTGAGAAGACCAGACTTAATGGTCTGACTGAGACTGGAGGAACCCCGAAAAGCATGGCCCCTGGATTCTCTATCAGCCCAGAACTAAAACAATTTCCGATACTGTGGGACATAAAGTGATACTTGTGAGGAGTGTACCTCTTAGCTCAAGTAGATACAAGAGACTAAATGGGCAGCTTCTGTTCAGAGGTGAGATGGGAAGGCATAGAGGGTTAGGAGCTGATTGAATGGACATGGAGAATCAGGGGTGGAAAGGAGGAGCGTGCTGTCACAGTATGGGGAGAGCAATTAGAGTCACATAACAGTGCATGTATAAATTTTTGTATGGGAATAAATAAATAAATAAATAAATAATGAGCTTCACCTCATCACAATGCCTCCTCACCAGAAGGTTCCCACAACAATTCCACAGTCTCCTACTTTGTGATCTTGGGAAGTTACAGATCCATTAACCCCACTATAGTTTCAAGTGGATCTCATTGACTCATTCGCTGACTATATTAAGTACATATTAGGTGACTATCACTGAATTAAGCAGTTCCTATATATGAGAAAATCTATACTTAAGAGAATCTAAAAATACAGGAAATCACTCAAGAGCTCCTAATAATTATAATTTTAGACCAATTATCATGGTGTGTTTCACGGCCCATTTCAATCTTCTCCGGCTTGTCTTGAGGGGACCAAAGAAACGTATTGGGGGTAAATGGAGGCCAAATGCAAATTAGGACATATTAAATGTGGTTAGTTTTAAGAAGGAGGGGAGGGAAAGGAGAGGAAAAAGGGAGGCAAGAAAGGAAGAAAAGACGAGAAAGGAAGGAGAATTAGAATTAGGAGAAATATCTGTATTTGGTAAGCAAAAATTCAGAAACTGAAAAAGATTAAGTAATTTGCCTAAAGTCACTCACTCTGTAAGTAGCAAGACTAGAAATGCAATTAGAAGGAGCCCAGAACTTTTTGCTCAGCATGGAATTGCTCCAATTCAAGGCCTTAAAGAAGGTTGTAATCCTTGCTCCTAGAATCCACGAGACGCCTCCTGGCCCTCCAGCACTTACATTCAAGAGCTTTCCAAAATTTTACAGTGCTGCTTCTTCTGACCTACTTTAAAGAAGTTTGGAAGCCAACAACAAGCCCTCTCAGGTTTAAAGAATAGCCTGGAATAACTATTAAAAATGAAATATGAAATTTTCAAATCATATTCTAAAAAAACAGAACTCAGGTTGATTTATACTTTCTTTTTTTTAAAGCTAGTAAACTTCTTTAAGTCACAGAATGTTAGTTTTGATTGTTTTTGTGTCTTTTTTAATGTTTCCATGATTCCAAAAGTCTTGATGAAACCCTAAAACCCTATCAGGAAAAACCAACAAAAACTGGGAAGAATTGTACTGTTTGGGATAAAGTACAGGTTTATATTCAATACCAAAATTCATAATTCATTACAGAAATATAGAATAATTAGAGTTTAGAACTAAAAGGGAATTTAGAGATCAAGGTTTTAATCTAATAAGATATGTCTGTTGATCCCATCCCATCCCATACCATCTGAAGCAAAAGAGAATGAAGAAAACCAAAAACACAAGGAAGACATTAGCCCAGAGGACCAACAGACCATATGGACCACAACCTCCACCAGTCTGAGCTGAAAAGAACTGGATGGTGCCTGGATACCACCACCAACTGCTGTGACAGGGATCCCAACAGAGGGTCCCAGACAGAGCAGGAGAAAAATGTAAAGCAAAATTCAAATTCACAAAAAAAAGACTAGACTTACTGGTCTGGCAGAGACTAGAACTAGAGGAAGCTCCAATAATACTATGGCCCCCGAACACCCTGCTAACTCAGAACTGAAGCCCACTTTTCAGCCAAGAGTAGACAGTCTATAAAACAGACAGTAACACACGTGAGGGATGTGCTTCTTCGTTCAATCAGTCATATGAGACCAAGTGGGCAACACCTGCTCAAAAGCAAGGACGAGAAAGCAAGAAGGGACAGGAAAACTGGAAGAAAGGACATGGAGAACCCCGTGGAAGGGAAAGGAGGGGAGCGTTGACACATTGTGGGATTACCAACAAAGTCACAAAAGAATTTGCGTATAAATTTTTGAATGAAAAAAAATTAACAATGATTTATCAACAAATTCAAACCTATACATATCCTGTTTGGTTTGAGAACCTAAGGTAATTCAATCAGAGACTGAAATTTAACGCTGTCAGAGCATCAAAACTCGACAAAAATTACGCTGATGACATAATGATCGGAAGTCTAGCATTTTATCCTTTCTAGGGTTTGTTTTGCATTTTCAGGCTATATTTCTGACTAACAAGAGTCAAGCTGCTTCTTTACAGTACTTCTCTACAGAGCTGAACTGTCTTCGTCTTTTACATTTTTATTCCTATTTTCTCTGTGCAGTCTCAATCTTTAAAAGTATTTGAGCATCTTTACATGTTACATAACAATTTTGGTCACATTTGGATCACAGTGTTAAAAATTATCTTGAAGCTAACTGCCGGATTCTCCTCATTTTTGCACTCTTCATTAATGTATACTATCGACATAAGTACTTCCTATGCTTTCTGTACTTCTTATGGATAAAGTAAAATAGTGATCAGCCACTGATTTTGTGGTTCTTTGACAAGCATGTTGTCCGGTAAAAAAACTCATTGCCGTCGAGTCGATTCTGACTCATAGCGACCCTACAGGACAGAGTAGAACCGCCCCATAGGGTTTCCAAGGAGCACCTGGTGGATTCAAACTGCTGACCTTCTGGTTAGCAGCCGTAACTCTTAACCATTAACCACCAGGGTTTCCTGTTGTCTGGTAGTGAGAGCATATTCAATACAAACCTAAAGCCTCTGAAAGTGTTTTGCTTTAGAGGGGAATTTTTTACAATTTTTTTTTTTTAATTTAAAAAATTAGTATTATAACAGATGCAACAGACCTTTAAAAACATGAATCCTCAAATACCATCACCAGCTCCCAGGGAGTTCTCAAACCATTTTTGGTTGGAAAACGCTGACGCACACATCAACATGCCCTATTCAATTTCTTACCAAAAGTGTAAAACAACTGCAGATTTACTAGTATTGTAGAATTTGGAAAAAACCTTCTAACAGGAGCTTATAATTTTCCATTAATATTTGGCAGGCCTAAAATAATTCATTTTTTCTTTTTATGCTAATGAATGCATTTTAGACACTGAAAGTACAAACACTCAGAATGGGTGCTTTGAGAGTTGACGATAGCGCTGTTCTTAGCGTGGGAAGAATACACACGGAGGTCTACTGACTTCGTATTTATTAGATGTCTTTGGATGCATAGTCTTATATGGCACAAGGATCCCTGGTGGCACAACTGTTCGTGCTTGGCTGTTAACTGAAAGGCTGGTGGTTGGAACCCACCCAGCTGCTCCGAGGCAGAAAGACTTGGTGATCTGCTCTCACAAAGACTGGAGCCTAGAAAACCCTACGAGGCAGTTCTACTCTGTTACATGGGGTGACTATGAGTTTGAATTGACTCAGGGGCACCCAACAACAACGGCAACAACACAGGGCACATTTAATTGTTTAGAGTAAATAATTATGACTTAATAATGTCATTTATTCACTTATTTAACAAATACTAATTAAGCAGCAATTATAAGTTCATCACTGGAAACTGGAAACCCAGTGAAGGGTGTCAAGCCTACAGTAGTGGCAGAAATATTAGATGGAAAAATGGATGGGCTTGAGATATATTTTGGAGGTAGAATCAATAGGATTGCTGATGGATTGAACGTGTGGCCTGTGGAAAAAGAAAAGTCTTTCTTCAACTACTGGTCAATGTTGGAACCACTCACTGAGAATGGAGGAATTTTAAGGGTTGGGAGGGAGGATGCAGAACGGGTTGGGAAGGAGGAAACAAGAGTTCAAGTTAGAACATATTAAGTTTGCAATGCCAGTTAGACTTGCAAGTGCTGATGCCAAATGGACATGGTCTGGAGCTAAGAGCAGAAGTCCAGGACATGAGTATAAATGGAAGAATTGTTGGCATAGTGAGGCGTAGAACTGGTATTTAAAGCCATAGGGATGGAAAAGATCACTTAGGGAGAATGTGTAGAAGAAGGGAAGGGGAGAAGTGAGGAAGTGAGAGAAAGGGAGGGAAGAAACCCAGAGAATTTTCGAGGAACATCAACGTTCAAAGGAAGAGAAGGGAAAGGAAAGCTAATGGAGGACAGCAAGCAGGAGGAGCCAGGGAGGTGGCTAAAACCTCTGTTCCTAAAACAAAGCCAGGAGAATGCGTTCAAGGAGTAAACACTTCAACTGGTCCTTTAACCGAACCTCACCAACCCACTGACCCACTGGCGTCAAGTCAATATGACTCATAGTGACCTTGCAGGACAGAGTAAAAATGGCCCCAGGGTTTCTAAGGTTGTAAATCTTTACGCAAGCAGACTGTCACATCTTTCCCCTGCAGAGCGGCTGGTGGGTTCAAACTGCTGACCTTTCGGTTATCAGCCAGCACTTAACCACTGCGCCACCAGGGCTCCTTGAACCTCACCAAATGACCTTGATTAGTGTTCGCTATAAATTGTTTATCTGTGGAATGCACTTAACTGTCCATATTAAATAAGTTAAAAATCTCTCATGAGAGGAGTAATTTTAAGGACTGTCTAATAGAGTTAATAAAACTGTGCTGAGATATAACCCAAAACACAATAAAACTCCTTGAAGGTTAAACACACAACTCACAAAGCCTATTTTTGAGCCCATTAAATAAAGTCTTAAGGATGATGAAGCATACTTTTTCATTCAAATGACTAATTTTTTAATATTTGCCATTAGAAAAAGCAAATTCAGTTGCTCTGTGGTACAGAAAATCCGACAGAACAAGAGTTACCAATTTTCTTTTTCTCACTAGATGCCATAATTTCAAGCACAAAATGAAAAGAAATTGCCCAACTGTATGAAAACAATCTAACTCTTAGTTGGAATGCTGTTTGTTAAATATAAACGTAATCCTGCAGATTATTAGATGAGATGAAATAACCTTGTGGCTGAGCACTACAACAATATTCTAATCTCGTGTAAAATTTTAATTCCAGAAAGGAGTAATTTCACTACATTCCTATTCCTATTTGAAATTTTAAATGCTCTATCCTTTGAGACAGCCAGTGCTGTCATCTGGAGTGAGTTAAGAAACCTGGCTTGTAGCTCATCCAAGCCCAATGAGTCCTCCAGCTTCTTCCTCAGTCTACAGAACTGGGAGGGTGAGAAGGGGCTAGACATGAATCATGACTAACCAAACTTAGTCACTTAAGTCCTTATGGGAGGGTGGGGTGGTTATCTAATCATCTACTGCAGTGATCCTAATCAATCTAACACAAGCTCATTGTTTACTGAAATCTAGCATTTACCCTAAAAATGTAAATGCATTTCACAATCTACTCCATATTACTATGATTCCTTTAAAACACGACATTTTAAAATTCCTTAGCAAGAAAGAAGAGGTTCCTACCATGTTTAGCATCCAGCTTTGTGAAAAATGGAGCCCTAGCGGCGCAGTACAGCAGTGGCAGAAGATGCAAGGAATACCCTGAGTCACTGTGCCAAAAAGAGTTGGTTGACGTTCATCCATTTCAGGAGGTAGCATATGATCAGGAACCGATGGTACTGAAGAAGTCCAAGCTGCACTGAAGGCATTGGTGAAAAACAAGGCTCCGGGAACCGATGGAATACCAATTAAGATGTTTCAACAAACGGATGCAGCGCTGGAAGTGCTCACTGGTCTATGCCAAGAAATCTGGAAGACAGCCACCTGGCCAACTGACTAGATCTATATTTAAGCCTATTCCCAAGAAAGGTGAACCAACGGCACGTGGAAATTATCAAACAATATCATTAATATCACAAGCAAGTAAAATTTTGTTGAAAATTCAAAAGCGGCTACACAGTGCATCGACAGGGAACTGTTAGAAATTCAAGCTGGATTCAGAAAAAGACGTGGAACCAGGGTTATCACTGCTGTTGTGAGATGGATCCTGGCTGAAAGCAGAGAATACCAGAAAGATGTTTACCTGTGTTTTATTGACTATGCAAAGCCATTTGACTGTGTGGATCATAACAAATTATGGATAACATTGAGAAGAATGGGAATTCCAGAACACTTAATTGTGCTCATGAGGAAACTGTACATAGATCAAGAGGCAGTCGTTCAAACAGAACAAGGGAATACTTCGTGGTTTAAAGTCAGGAAAGGTGTGGGTCAGGGTTGTATCCTTTCACCATATTTATTCAATCGATATGCTGAGCAAATAATCTGAGAAGCTGGACTATATGAAGAAGAATGGGGCATCAGAATTGAAGGAAGTCTCATTAACAGCCTGCTATACGCAGATGATACAATCTTTCCTGCTGAAAGTGAAGAAGACTTGAAGCACTTACTGATGAAGATCAAAGACCACAGCCTTCAGTATGGATTACATCTCAACATAAAGAAAACAAAAATCGTCAGAACTGGACCAGTGAGCAACATCATGATAAACAGAGAAAAGACTGAAGTTTTCGGGGATTTCATTGAATTTGGATCCACAATCAATGCCCATGGAAGCAACAGTCAAGGAATCAAAAGATGCGTTGCATTGGGCAAATTTACTTTAAAGACCTCTTTAAAGTGTTAAAAAGCAAAGATGTCACCTTGAAAACTAAGGTTCACCTGACCCAAGCCATGGTGTTTTCAATTGCCTCATATGCATGTGAAAGCTGGACGATGAATAAGGAAGATTGAAGAAGAACTGATGCCTTTGAGTTGTGGTGTTGGCAAAGAATATTGAATATACTATGGACTGCCAAAAGAACAAATAAATTTATCTTGGAAGAAGTACACTTAGAATGATCCTTAGAAGCAAAGATGGTGAGACTACGTCTCACATACTTTGGACACGTTATCAGGAGCGATCAGTCCCTGGAGAACGACAACATGTTTGGTAAAGAGGAGGGTCAGTGAAAAGGAGGAAGACCCTCAGAGTGATGGATTGACACGGTGGCTGCAACAATGGGCTCCTGTATAACAATGATTGTGAGGATGGCACAGGACCAGGCAGTGTTTCGTTCTGTTGTACAGAGGGTCACTATGAGCTGGAACCAACTTGATGGCACCTAACAACAACAGAGGACACAGTGGTTAAGAGCTCAGCTGCTAACCAAAAGGTTGGCAGTTCAAATCCATCAGCCGATCCTTGGAATCCCTATGGGGCAGTTCTATTCTGCCCTATAGGGTTGCTATGAGTGGGAATCAACTGGACGGTAAGGGTTTTTTTTTGTTTTTGTAAAAATATATCCTTGTTCTCTAAGCACAGGGAATTAATGCCATCAGACAAGATGCTCAAAGGCACCTCATATTATTTATGTCTTAGACCAAAACTCATGATCTTTCACCACAAATCCTGTTTCCTTCCTGACTCCTCCAACTCAGCTAATGGCACTATCAATCATCCAGCTATGCAAGCCAATGCCTAAAAAACTTCCTTAGGATTTCTTCTCCTCCTTCACCTCCTTCATCCATCACTAAGTCCTATTTTACTTAAATGCATGTCACATCCCTCTGCTTCTCTCTATTTCCATAACCTGCCCCTTGGTCTAAGCCTCCAGCTTCTCCCACCCTGACTTCCACCATGTTGTTGTTAATAGGTGCCATCCAGTCAGCACCTATGCATAACAGAACAAACCACTGCCCAGTCCTGTACCATCCTCACAATCATTGCTATGTCTGAACCCATTGTTGCAGCCACTGTGTCAGTCCATCACCTAGACGGTCTTCCTCTTTTTTGCTGACCCTCTACTTTACCAAGCATGATGTCCTTCTCAAGGGACTGGTCCCTCCTGATAACATGTCCAAAATATGTGAGACGAAGTCTCGCCATCCTCACTTCTAAGAAGCATTCTGGCTGTACTTCTTCCCAGACAGATTTATTAGTTCTTCTGGCAGTCCATGGTATATTCAATATCCTTCACCAACACGATAATTCAAGGGCACCAATTCTTCAGTCTTGATTATTCACTGTCCAGCTTTTGCAAGGACATGAGGCAACTGAAAATAACATGGCTTGGGTCACTTAGTCCTCAAAGTGACATCTTGCCACCATAACCTCCCAAATAGTTCACCTACAGTCTCTCTGCCACCTCCTCCAATCTGATCAAGCCTGGGTGATGTTTTCAAATCTGATGCCACTATTGGATTTAAAACCATTCAATGACTGTGCACTATTCTTACAAAAAAGGCATGATTCTTTAACAAGACCGGCAAGGCCCTTCTGGTCCTGCTCCAACTATCTTCCCGATGCTTCAGGCCCCACACTTCCCCAGCTTTCTCCACTCCCTCTACCCTGGCCGTCTTCAGTGCTCACCATGGTCGCTCCTGCCAACGACACCTGGCACATGCTGTCCCCTTAGCCTAGAATGCTCCTTCTTCTACTCTTCGTCTACTTGGCTCCCTACTCAAGCACCACATTTGCTCAGGAAAGCTGGACCTGACCTTCACGATCAGGTCAAAACAAACTTACCTCTAGCCCTATTTTGCGTACTTATTTCAGTTATAATTTTCCATTTATGTCTGTGATTATGTGATTATAGGAAAAAGTGGGCTCTAGTTTGTAACCTACTTATGGGTTACAAAAAAAGTAACAACATGTAAGAAATTTTGCACTAATGAAAGTGCTGATGTTTTGAGCAAAAACCTAGACATCACTGAGTACTAAACTTAGTTCAAGGATGTTTAGGGTTGATATGTACAAGTTTAAACTCTAAAATGCACCTTTATTAATGAATGTCTTTAAAAAATAACTTTGCTGAGATACGTTTAAAATCTTTATTCCATAGGTAGCCAAGTAGTTCCTGGGCTGTCATGGATTGAATTATGTCCACCAAAAAACGTATGTATCAATTTGGCTGGGCCATGATTCCCACTATTGTGTGGCGGTCCTCCATTTTGTGATTGTAATTTTTTGTTAAAGAGGATTAGGGTGGGATTGTAGCACCTTTACTAAGGTCACATCCCTGATCCAATGTAAAGGGAGTTTCCCTGGGGCACCATCTTTTATCTTATAATAGATAAAAGGAAAGGGAAGCAAGCAGAGAGTAGGGACCTCATACCACCAAGAAAGCAGTGCCGGGAGCAGAGCGTGTCCTTTGGACCCGGGGTCCCTGTGCAGAGAAGCTCCTAGTCCGGGGGAAGATTGATGAGAAGGCCAATAGGGAGAGAAAGCCTTCTCCTGGAGCTGACGCCCTGAATTTGGACTTTTAGCCTACGAGACTGTGAGAAAATAAACTTGTCTTTGTTAAAGCCATCCACTTGTGGTACTTCTGTTACAGCAGCACTGGATAACTAAGACATGGGCCAAATCCTGTCTGAAAGACATGCTGTTTGGTTCACACAGTTTTGGTCCCCATTGTGTCATTTAAAAATCTAAATTAATGTCAACCTTTTTAAAAGAGGACTTTTTACCTAAAATTTGTCATTTTATTTCTTTTTTTGCGACAAATTTTGAAAAAGAATTTATAAACACTGGGCCCTGCATTTCCAAAAGGCACCTTCATCTGAAATTATCAGGAGCCCCTTGAGAAAGGCATGTACCCAGCATCCCTGGTTTTTCTCATCCCAGCCCATTTCAGTCATTTACACCTCTGCTCTCTATTGGCAATTGACTTTCAGCTCTGCTTCCAGTTCTCAACACCCCATTAAAACAGTTATTTTAATGATAATAAATTATATTAGTCAGTATATGTCTGGCTGCCAGTTACAGAAACCTGACCTAAATTAGTTTAGGTAGACTCGAACTCAAATCCACAGCCATTGAGTCAATTCCAGCTCATAGGGACCCTATAAGACAGAGTAGAACTGTCCCACAGAGTTTCCAAGGCGTAAATCTTTACGGAAGCAGACTGACACATCTTTTTCCCAGCTGGTGGGTTCAAACTGCCGACCTTTTGGTTAGCAGCCAAGTGCTTAACCACTGTGCCACCAGGGTTCCTTAGTTTAGGTACAAGGGGTCATTTATTACAGGGATACTGGAATACGTCACATAATTGAAGGCAGAATAAATAATCAAAACTTGGGAAGGGAGAAGACTAATCTGAGACCTACAAGCAACTGGAAGGAGGGACTTCAACATTCCCTTTCTTCTCTCTCTCCTTTCCTCTCCACTTCCTGGTTTTGCTTCTCTCTGCACATTAGTTTCCTCCTGTCTCACTGTAGACTAGCTTCCTCCACCTTGTGAGGAACACAGTCTCCAACCTGCGGGTCCCACCAGGAAAGAGTCTTTCTCTTCAGCTGCATGACAGGCTCCACTAGAGCTGTGTTGCCTGCGTGCAAAAAGTGGGGTGTTCCCAAGAGCTAAGGGGAGACTCGGGCAGTGGTATGCTGCAGATCATAGATGCCTCCACAAAGATATTTCTTTGGAAATCAATCATCACATTGTTGACTACCCATTATTCATAAAGATGTTCTGAGGACTCAATGAGATGGTGCATATGGGGACTAAACCAAAAACCAAACCCACCAACTCACAGTGACTGCAGAGGGTTTCCAAGGCTGTATATCTCTAAAGAAGCAGACTGCCACATCTTTCTCCTTAAATGGGGACTAGTAAGTATAAAATAAAAATTAGCTAAAATTACATGGAAAAGCTAACAGCAATAATAAAAACATAACCCATATGTCACCTGGCATTACCTACTAAACAAAAATGTGGTGTTTACACCACAAGTCCTGACCCTCTGAGTCCCCAACTGCTTGAGAATCAGAAAGTTTCAGTTCACTCTTAAATTATATTTGCCTCACCAAAAATACTCCCTCTAAGAAGGCAAAGATGCCACGCTGAAGACTAAGGTGTGCCTGACTCAAGCCATGGTGTTTTCAATTGCTTCATATGCACACGAAAGCTGGACAATGAATAAGGAAGACTGAAAGCACAGTAAATAAATAAATAAAATAAAACTAAGGAAGACTGAAGAAGAATTGATGCTTTTGAATTATGGTGCCGGTGAAGAATACTGAATATACCATGGACTGCCAAAAGAACCAACAAATCTGTCACAGAAGAAATACAGCCAGAATGCTCCTTAGAAGCAAGGATGGTGCAGCTTCGTCTCACATACTTTGGACATGTTATCAGGAAGGACCAGTCCCTGGAGAAGGACATCATGCTTGGTAGAGTGTCAACAAAAAAGAGGAAGACCCTCAACGAGATGGACTGACAGTGTCTGCAACAATGGGCTCAAGCTTAACAGCAACTGCGGGAATGGCACAGGACCTGGTAGTGTTTCGTTCTGTTGTACACAAGGTCGCTATGAGTCGGAACTAGCTAGATGGCATCTGACAACAACAAGAGAGCTGGAGGTGGGGAAGGATGAGTGGAGGAGGTGGGCGATGGAAAGCTCTCTCATAAACTAAGGAATGCAGCAAGCATCTCTGCAGTCCCTCTGCTCTTGAGGTCTGCTATTTCTCTGTGTCCCAAGGGGCCCCAACCACACTGCCACCAAGGCCATCCTCAACTTCCTCCAGTGATTTTTCTCCCCCTGAAGAGAGATAGAAAACTGTTGCTACTTGTGACCAGCTCTTTTAGAGGGGTTTTCCACAGTGGAGGTGTTGGGCTACCAACGGCCCAGTTGCTCTTATATCACAGCCCTTTCCTGCTCAGATATACCCGCTCTCTGGCAGGGACCAAGTCAGGGATCACCAGGCCCAGCCCCACACTATTCATGGAACCACAGTCCCTGTGACATCTGGCCAGTGCTGCTCAGGCTGCCTCTCTCAGCCAGAATCCTCTGTCAAGGTCATTTTGTCCCCAAAAGCCCATCTTTCTCCAGTTCAGCTTCTTTATGGTTTCAGGCCTTCAGACAGAGCTATACACATCTGATTCCCAATTGCAGGCTGTGTTCCAGTGCCCTCTCACCAGGTTCCTGGGTTCTAAGCAAAGCAAGAGACCTGCCTGAACACTGGATTCAGCATCTCTATGCTTCAATGACAGGTAAGAAGCTCTGGGATTTTCCATGCATCTGGAGGCTGCTCTGCCCAGAGCATGAAGGTCTCCCAGGGTGGCATTTCTCTGTCATTGTTTCTCAATCTAACTGTCTCAGATCAGAAAAGGCTAAAACCTCAGCCTTCTCACAGTCCTATCAGAGGCAGCGGTGGTTCAGTGGTAGAATTCTTACCTACCATCCAAGAGATCCAGGTTTGATTCCCCGCCAATGCACCTCATGTGCAGCCACCCCTTGTCTGTCGGTGGAGACTCCCGTGAAAAGGTTTCAGCAGAACTTTCAGACTAAGACAGACTAGGAAGAAAGGCCTAGCGATGTACTTCCGAAAATCAGACAATGAAAACCCAATGGATCACAATGGTCCGATCCCGTTGTGCACGGGGTTGCCATGAGTTGGGGGCCAACCTGACTGCAGCTAACAACATAATCGTATCAAGTCTTCACAAGAGCGAGAGAGGTAACGAGCTTTTAAACTAGAAATAATGAAAATGTCTTTCCTGAAGCAATATAACAACACTAATATCTTCCTAACATCTCCAGAAGTCTAGACACAACATTCCCAGTCAATCCTAAACTATATCCGCCCGCTAAAAATAACAACCTAACGATGCAATCATCCCATTGTTGACCACACATTACTCACAGAGATGTTCTGAGGACTGAATGAGATGGTGCGTGTGGGGAAAAAGCTTTCCTCTGGAGCTGATGCCCTGAATTTGGAATTGTGGCCTACTGGACTGTGAGAGAGTAAACTTTTCGTTGCTAAAGCCATCCACTTGTGGTATTTCTGTGAGAGCAGCACTAAGTGACTAAGACACGGTGCTCACTGGAAAGGTAGAAATCCTCCCAAGGGGCTTCCTAAGCTTACACTATGCTTCCCAGACAGAGAATGACTAAATCTGCTTCTTCAAAGCATTCCAGTTATATGAACATCTAATATATAAACACCAACTTTTAATTTGAATCTATTGTAATCATTTACTTCCTATGTAAAACACAAATCACTAAGACCACATCAAGTCTGGTGTGATTTATGGTGCTCATTATGGCTCGTTCTAAATTTATGGGTTTTAGAAAGTAAGGTATTAGTAGTAAGTTTTGATGTAGAATTGTTTGCTGTTAGCTGCCGTCGAGCTGGCCTCCAACTCATGGTGACCTTGTGCACAACACTACTGGACCACTGTGATCCACAGGATTTTCCACTGGCTGGTTTTTTCAGAAGCAGATCTCCAGGCCTTTCTTCCTAGTCTGCCTTGGTCTGGGAGTTCTAAGCTGAAACGTGTTCAGGCTCAGAGTAAAACACAAACTCCCACTGACAGTTGGGTGGTGGTTGCACATGATGTGTACTGGCTGGGAACTGAACTCAGGTCTCCACGTGGGAGGCGAGAAGTCTACCACTGAACTACAACTGCCTCCATTCAGTGGAGAATATAGACCCCAAAATACTGTTCAACAGCATCCCCGACCACGACCAAGTCCTGAATCTTACACTCACACAGTGCAGTCTTGGGAAACTGTTTGCCATTATTTCACTAGTCCAAAAACCAAAACACCAGTCACTGTCCAGTCATTTCCGACTCATAGTGACCCTATAGGACAGAGCAGAACTGCCCCATAGGGTTTCCAAAGAGCAGATGGCGGATTTGAACTGCCGACCTTTTGATTAGCAGCCGAATGCTTAACCAGTTGGGCAGCTCTAATTATCGGCCAGCTTTTCTGCAGGTAAACCAGACTCCGCTTCCTTGTCACTTCTTCCTACTGGCTCTGGATCTAACCTTTGGAGCCACACAAAGAAGAGCCCCATCTTTTTTCCAGTCATTGACCCATAAATATTTATTGAACATTCACCCAGCAGTGGTCACTGTCCTAGGTGTGGAGAATACAGAGCTGAGTAAATGCTCATCCCTGCCCTCCAGGAATCTACCATCTAAAGCAGAGGTTCTCGAACTCCAGAGTGCTTCAGAAACGCCAGGGGAGCTTGTTAAAACACAGATTGCTGGGTGCTGCCCCCACAATTTCTGATTCACAAGGTCTAGCTGGGGCCAAGAATTTGCCTTTCTAAAATGTTCCCAGGTGATGCCGATGCTGCTGATCTAGAGCCTGCACTTAGAGAACCACTGCTCCAAAAGGCGAGACAGGCCCGCAAAAACTTAAGCCCTACTATTTGTAAGGGCATAAAGTACATGGGAGGAGAGGAGAAGTATCTAATTACAGCTGGGAGGAGTCAGGAAAGGCCTCACGGAGTAAACGATGCTGAATTTAAGGCCTGCAGGATGGGTAGTGGTTTGCTAATTGGACAAAGATGTTGGGTTTAAAGATCAGCTTGTCATACTGTGGCGGCTTGTGTGCTGTTATGATGCTGGAAGTTACACCACCAGTATTACAATTCCAACAGGGTGACTCACAGTGCACAGGTTTCAGCAGAGCTTCCAGACTAAGAAAGATGAGGAAGAAAGGCCTGGCCAACTACGTCTGAAAATCAGCCAATGAAAACCCTATGGAACACAACAGAATATTGTTCAGCTTGCTTGCTTTGGACACATCATCAGGAGGACATCATGTTTGGTGAAGCAGAGGGTCAGCAAGGGCTAGAGAGACCCTTGGTGAGGGGGATTGGCACAGTAGTTGCAAGCATGGACTCAAAACACCCCAGTGATGGTGAGGATGATGCATAAGTTGGAGTCGACCTGACAGCAGATTATCTATCATCTATCTATCTATCTATCTATCTATCTATCTATCTATCTATCTATCTGCCTGTCTAATCTATCTATCTAATCTATCTATGTATCTATACATCTATCATCTAGCTAGCTATCTACCTATCTGTCTTGTCTATCTATCTATCTAATCTATCTACCTAATGACAGGGGAGCACCTGTGCAAGGCACAGTGAAAGGCACAAAGGTGAAAGGGTGATTGTTTTAGGGAAGCCACATGTACTTCAGCACAGTCAGGGCAGGGGCTGCACGGGGAGGAATGACAGACAACAATGACAACACCGACCACCTTTTTCTTTTAATTACATATTGTTGTGGTTGGGTGCTGTCAAGTCAATTTTCAACGCATAGCGACCCCTGTGACACAGTAGAACTGCCCCATCGAGTTTTCTAGGCTATAATCTTTACAGGAGCAGATCGACAGGTCTTTCTCCCATGGATCCACTGGGAGCCACTGGGTGGGTTCCAAAGTCAAAACTATTAAACAAAATACATTCAAAGAATCTAGCTTCCATCTCTACTCTCTCCGTCCTCCATTAGTAAACCAAAAAACCAAACCCATTGCCGTCAAATTGATTCCAAATCACATTGTTACCAAGTAGAACTACTCCATAGGTAGTAATCTTGGCTGTAATCTTAAGGGCAGGAGATCTCCAGGCCTTTCTCCTGCAGTACCACTGGGTGGGCTTGAACTGCCAATCTTTAGGTTAGTACTGGAGCACAAACCACTTGTGCCACCATTGGTAGTCATATATAATTGTTTTGATTTATCCTTCCATTTTTTCTTTTTGAGAACATAAACGTGTGTGTGTGTTTATCTATTTCCTTCCCTTTCTTACACAAAAGGTAGCATGTTATACAAATGTTTCTGTAATTTGCTTTTTTTTCACTTAATTTATTCCGGAGCTCATTCCATAGCAGTCTATAGATATTTTCCCCCCTTCTTTTTACAGCTGTATAGTGTACCATTGTGTGGATTTACCATTAATTTTCCAATCAATTCTTTATTGGGGGCCATCTGAGTTACCTCCAGTCTCGTACTATTAAAAATAGCATTGCAATGACTAGCTTTCTACGTATATCATTTCAAATATTTGCTACTATATTTATGGAATAGATACCTAGAAGCAGGGCTGCTGGGTCAAAGGATAAACACATATAATAATAGCAACCATTTGCTGCGCACTTGCTAAGTGCCAGTCTCTCTCAGAAATACATCTCATGCTCACAACCCCAGATACTACCACAATCTCTACTTACACGGGAATTAAGAAACTTGCCCAATGTCACAGAGCTAGCAAATGACACTCCTGGAACCCAAATCCACAAAATCTTGCTCTACGTTCTGTGTTCCCAGCTACTATGCAATATTGCCTCTAGTTAAACATAAAGCAGGACATTTTATAGAATCTGGACTTTTTCCTAAAGTGAAGAGAGATGATGAGAATTCTGAGCAGAAAAATGACAAGATCAGATGACTGTCTGAGAAATTACTGTGGCATAACATGGAGAAAGAGCTGAGAAGCATGAGCCTGGAGACAAAACAGTCAACAGGTGATTACACTATCAAGAGAACAGATGACAGGGGGCAGGGTTAGCATGAGGTCGATGGGGGCAATTCATGAGCAAAGAGAAGGCGTAAAGTACAGGCACACTGAACAATGAGAGACACGTGAGATGGCTCACCGGCCTCTGGCTGAGAGAGTTAAATGAGGATACTGTGGATTACAGTAACAGACACTGAAAAGGAAGAATAGATTGGAGTTCAGCTGAATGAAGTGACTATTAGATACCAGGGAGAGAGGCTATACAATAGGAAATAGAGCTCTGTGGCTCCAGAGACAATCCTGGCCAGTGATGTGCATACATCCTGTACTTTCCCCACTTTTCTTTACCTGACAATGCGGATCCATTCCATACCAATCACATCTCTCAGGCTTATTTCAGTTTGGCTGTCTTAAAATATGGCACTTAAAGCTGAATGATATTCTAAGCAACATGGTGTGACTAGTACAGATAGTAGGGAGGCTAAACTATTATTTATTAATAGGAAGTGGCAATCTGCCACAAGCTTTCCCAAATGTTCTTGCTGGGCATGCCAAGAATGCAAGGCCATGACCCCTCTTTAACCACGTCATCTTCAGAGTTCTGTTTGCAGCAAGCAACCTTGAAGGATGAGATAATGTCTCCCCCGCCCCGTCCAAGAGCTGGCTTGCTTACCGCTCACCATATCCTCAAGTTTGGCATCCCTCTCCTATGATACAACCCACTGCCTGTGCAGGCATCCATTCAGGCCCATTTGCATTGTCCCTATAGGTCTTGGGGAGCATGAGGAACCGACACAAACATGAAGCTCGTGCCCCCTGCTGTACTGTAATAAAGCCCTTTGTCTCTAACTCAGGAGCCTCCTAACTTCTGCCAGCATCCAAGAAAGAAGCAGACCTCAGCATTACCTTCCCTGATCTGAACACTGCTCTTTAAATAAAGCAATTTGAGTTTGGATCAATCAGTGCTCTTGAAACTTAGTCAAAGGAATTGCTTCCAATCAATGTCCCTTCAATCTGGTATTTATGCAGCTGATTTTTAAAATATAACTTAACTAAATTCAATCTTTGCTCAGCAACTTTGAAAAAAACAGGGGTCAAGGTTAGAAATTAGAGGATTTTTATATATAATGATACATTTAGCTTTGTTTTTATTGATTTTCATCCCCATTTTCTTTCTTTCACAAATAACTGGAGGCAGCACACAAAAGATACACAAAAAACAATAGATGATACATTTCAAGGAATTCGGGGGAAAGGAATACAGGTTAAGAAAAAGAACAACATTAACATTCAGATGCTAAAAAAAACCCAAAAACCAAACCCATTGTTGTCGAAGTCAACTGAGTCTCATAGCGACCCTACAGGACATAGTAAAACTGCCCCATAGAGTTTCCAAGGAACGGCTGGTTCGAACTGCCAACCTCTTGGTTAGTAGCCAAGCCAAGCAGATACTGCACCACCAGGGCTCCATGCAGATGCTAGAAATAGGCTACAAATCTGGCTGTAAGCATCTTAGCAGCCAAAGCAAAGAGGAAAACCTGATCAAGTCCAAGATTCAGTCAATCCAAAACAATCCTTAGTCAACTGCCTGGGAGAAATGAAACTTTCAAAATTTCTGTCAAGAATCCTCATAAATATTAGACACTCTGGTTGTAGTAAACAACATCTCTAAAAGAGATTCAGCGATTGATTTTGTATGGATGTTTCTTTGTCCCTCACTGTAAGCCAATGGCACGATTTTAATGTATGGTTCAATAAAAGCAAATATACAAATGTCATCATGTTTATCTTGGCTTATCATCACAGCCTCTAGAGGTCTTTCGGAACCCTGATTTGCATTGAAGTATTAGTCAATCCTCTCAGGCGAGTGTTATATACATGTATAACAGGCGTGCACACTCCTTGCTATCTTTTACTGGGGGTGAGGGGCACAAAAGAAAAAAAAAAGTATGATACTAAAAGGTATGTAAATCCCAGTGAAGAAGACCTGGGTTTAAGTACTGGCTCCCCCAGTCTACCATGCATTCCTGGACAAATGACAATTACTGAACTTTCACTTCCATATCAATAAAATCAAATAAATAATCCTCACTCAAATGCTTCAAGGGGTCTTTGTTAGGATATCATTATTGCTGTTGTTAGGTGTCATCGAGTTGGTTCCGACTCTTAGCGACCCTATGTACAACAGAACGAAACACTGCCCGATCCTGCACCATTCTTAGAATCGTTGTTATGCTTAAGCACACTGTTACAGCCACTGTGTCAATCCATCTCATTGATGGTCTTCCTCTTTTTTGCTGACTCTCTACTTTACCAAGCATGATGTCCTTCTCCAGGGACTGATACCTCCTGACAACATGTCCAAAGTACGTGAGACATAGTCTCCAAGGAGCATTCTGGTTGTACTTCTTCCAAGACAGATTTGTTCGTTCATGGTATATTCAATATTCTTCTCCAACACCACAATTCAAAGGTATCAATTCTTCTTCCATCTTCCTTATTCACTGTCTAGCTTTCATATGCACAGGAGGCAACTGAAAACACCATGGCTTGGGTCAGGCACACCTTAGTCTTCAAGGTGACATCTTTGTTTTTTGACACTAATTTAAAGAGGTCTTTTGCAGCAAATCTGCCCAATGTAATTCGTCTTTTGATTTCTTGACTGCTGCTTCCATGGGTGTTGATTGTGGATCCAAGTAAAATGAAATCCTTGACAACTTCAATCTTTTCTCTGTTTATCATGATGCTTCTTATTGGTTCAGTTGTGAGGATTTTGTTTTCTTTATGTTGAGGTGTAATCCATACTGAAGACTGTGGTCTTTGATCTTCATCAGTAAGTGCTTCAAGTCCTCTTCACTTTCAGCAAGGTTGTGCCATCAGCGTATCGCGGGTTGTTAATGAGTCTTCCTCAAATCCTGATGCCACGTTCTTCCTCATATGGTCCAGCTTCTCGGATTATGGTAGGATACACTCTACGTATAAAAAGCACTCTTGGACACTGGACGGGACAGGATATGACAGCTCCCCCTTCCAGAATGCTATGGTGACTATACATCCAGGTGTAGTCGTCCACGATGATTCAGTATACACATCTTTAATGACGTAATTTTTAACAACCTCTTTTCATTTTCAAGTGTCCCTGTGTGTATGGCAAACCATCTGATCACCATCTGATCACCCTAGGGATGTCTGACATGGATCCATAAGTACTTGATCTCATGGCACATTTGTTTAATATTTGCAAGACTGTGTCACCAGCTACCTGTTCATCAAATCCACAAGTACTTATTTTGTGAGACTTTACTACGGAAGGCAGGCCTAAAAAAATCAAGCTATATTAAGTATGAGTAGAAAGTATACTAGGCTAGACTGGAAGCCTGAAGACTTGGGTTTATTTCCCAGGTCTATCATCACTCTGAGTCCTTAGCCAAGTCAGTTATCTCTCTAACTTCAGTCTCCTCAGGTATAAAATCAGGAAAACAACCTCCTGCCTGCCCTGGGTATTATAATAGGAAGAAATGAGAGAAAAAGAGAAATGACATATATATATATATATGCAGCCCAGGTGGTGCAGTGGGTAAGAGTTCGGCTGCTAACCAAAAGATCGGCAATTAAAATCCACCAGCCACTCCTTGGAAACGTTATGAGTCGGAATTGACTCAACAGCAATGGGTTTGGTTTTTATATACATATAGTTGTTATTGTGAGACACTGTCGAGTCGATTTCTGACTCATAGCAACCCTATGTGATAAAGCAGAGCTGCCCCATAGGGTTTTCTAGGCTGTAATCTTTACAGAAGCAGATCGCCAGGTCTTTCTCTGGCAGAGCTGCTGGGTAGGTTTGAACCACCAACCTTTTGGTTAGCAGCCAAGTGCTTAACTTATGCCACCAGGGCTCACACCCACATATATACATACACACACACATACATACACACACACCCATAAGAAACATCATCCAGTGAACATCAATTAGTTGTGACTATTCTATTATTTACATATTGTTTTCCAATATAAGTAGTGGTTCAAGGTAGCTTTTTTTAACATAGAATATCTTGAGTTCCTAAAAACCTTGAAGAATAGAGAGTTTTATTTTTTGATTTCTATCGCTGAACAAAAAGATATGTATAGACTTCTTTCATCACTGAATTCAAAATGCTTATGTAGAACAGTCATCCAAATTTGATGATACAGTAGACTATTTTTTTAAGAAATGTCTCAAAGGAAAACCTCTGGTGGAAACCAAAAATACGTCCACACTTCCAGCAACTGACTTCCAGTTCTCTTAATTACTACTTCTATTTGACTTGCCAAATTACTTATTCACCTCAAAACACTGCAATTGTCTCACTGAGCAAAGTAAAACTATTTGGCAAATATAGGAGAAACCTGACTTACGAACGTATGGGGAGGGGGCGGTGTTGAAGAATTATAACAATTTTTTCTTAAAGTAGTGAATTTTCTCCCCCATGTAGACATATTATATAAAAACTAGTGGAAAAACTCTAAGTAAGGTACAGTTTTTTATATAACATGTCCATTAGGAGAGAAAAAAAAATTCAGAAGACAGAAGAAAAACTGACACATTTGAACTGTGGTGTTGGTGGAAAATATTGACTATACATTGAAGGCCTGGAGCCCTGGTGGTGCAGTGGTTAAGAGCTACGATTACTAACCAAAAGGTCGGCAGCTCGAATCAACCAGTCACTCCTTGGAAATCCTATGGGGCAGTTCTACACTGTCCTATACGGTCGCTACTCCACGGCAATGGGTACGGTATACAGTGAAGTGCCAAAAGAATGAACAAATCAGTCTTGGAAGAAATACAACTAGAATGGTCCTTAGAAGTGAGGATGGCGAGATTTTGACTCTTACTTTGAATACACTATCAGGAAAGTCCAATTGCTAGCAAAGGGCATCACTTTTGGTAGAGGACCAACGACAACGAGGGAAACCCTCAATGAGATGGACTGACACAAGAGCCACTACAGTGGACTCAAAATTAGTAATGATCATGAAGATGGCCCAGGAGCCAGCAACGGTTCACTGGGCTATATACATAAGGTCACCATGAATCGGAGCCAATCCAACAGCTAACAGCACCAAAGTGGAATAACTCCTTCCTACAGGCAATTTAGAGTCCCTGAGTGGAAACCCTGGTGGTGTAGTGGTTAAGAACTATGGCTGCTAACCAAAAGGTCTGCAGTTTGAATTTACCAGCCACTCCCTGGAAACCCTATGGGGCAGTTCTACTCTGTCCTATAGTCGACGGCAACAGGTTCGGTTTGGTTCTTCTCCCTCACCCCACTCATGTCTAGTATCTCCACTTTTTCCTTTCAGTAATTCCCAGTCCAGATTTAGGGTTCTTAGAGAATTCCAAATCCAAATATCTTCTACAAGCTGATCTAAAGCAATGATAGTTTTCTGGATTAACAATCAATAATTATGAAAAAAAAGAAAAGGAACACTATGCCTTCCTCTACTACACCACTAAAGCTGTGATCAACTGAAGTTTGCCTCACTACTTCCATGCAAAGCAGGAACCTTCAGGGCACCAACATGAACAGAAAACAGTCAGAACTGAAGGAAGGAAACAAAGGAAAATCGGTACTAAATGGCATTCCCTGCCCTCCAGATCTAGAACGAAAGCTATACCTGGAAAACATAACCTCCTCCAGACTCCTACCCCAGTACTTCTAGGCCCAGGGAAAGAACCCTTAGATGAGTAATCTGTGACAGACACAGTTGCCTCTTCAACAGCTTTTTAGAACCCCTGTAGCCTCTCCTGCTTCCACAGCAGCAGCTAAAAATGCCAGCTAGTCTATTTCCCAGCCTCTCTTGCAGCTACAGTGGCCATGCAGCTGTTCCTCCTAAACAGCTAGGAGACTTCTGAGAAAGATTTTCTTCTGGATAAAAGCCCCTTCTTCTTCACAGCCTTTTACCCAGGAAGTCTACTGTGTGAGGATCTGGTATGTGTAACTGCTGCAGTCATCTTGCAAGGATGAAGAGATAAGCTGAGGGGGGACAGCTCTAAAATCTGAGTTTAGCAGAGGAGACATATAGATAGAACCTGAGCCCTAAAAGACATCATCATGCTAAAACTGCTTACTACCAGACTTTTGCTGTGTGAGACAAGTGTCTTATTGGTCAAACTACTGTTAGTTATATATTCTGTTATTCTCAGCCCTGAGTCTTGCTGTGTTCTTTGACCATAATTTGTGGAGAGCTTAAAAAAGAGAAGCAAGGAAAAAAGTGTAGAGTGGTTGGGCACGAGAAACTAATGGTAGCCCTGATGGCGAGGTAAATGAGAGGGAAAATATGAGATTAAACAACCAAAGAGGAACACAAGCTCCCCCATATACTGTATTATGTGGGCCAGATGGATGCTGGGGAGTGTGTTGAAAGGAAAGCAAACATGTCTGCTACCCTGAAAATATTATCCAACCTTGACAACCTATTATAAGACTAGAATTGGTACTTTGAAAACAGCCCTATGACCAAAAAAAAAAAAAACACTCTACAGTCTGACTCCAACAATAGTGAGCAACATGGCTGTCTTAGTCATCTAGTGCTGCTATAACAGAACCACCACAAGTGGATGGCTTTAACAAAGAGAAGTCTATTCTCTCACAGTTTAGGAGGCTAGAAGTCCAAATTCAGGGCGCCAGCTCCAGGGGAACGCTTTCTTTCTCGGTCGGCTCTGGGGGAAGGTCCTTGTCATCAATCTTCCCTGGTTGAGGAGCTTCTCAGTGCAGGAATCCCAGGTCTAAAGGATAGGCTACTCTCCTGGCTCTTGTTTCTTGGTGGTATGAGGTCCCCACGTCTCTCTCTCTTTTATATCTCAAAAGAGATTGATTTAAGACACAACCTAATCTTGTAGATTGAGTTCTGCCTCCTTAACATAACTGCCACAAATCCTACCTCATTTAATATCAGAGGTAGGATTTACAACACATAGGAAAATCACATCAGATGACAAATGGTAGACAATCATACAATACTTGGCATCATGGCCTAGCTAAGCTGACAGATAAGTTGGGGCGAGATAATTCAATCCATGACAAAGGATATTCATAATTTTTTCAGCTGAGTCATTTGTTGGTCTTCTATGTGCATTCAGTCATGTATTCATTCTGAATTTACATGTCACATGTATTGTACTCACCAATAAGTACTTGAGGGGCCCAACCCAAACCCAGACCAAGTTCTTCCTCCTCCCAGGACCTCCATAGGAAGCCTCTTTGTGCATACTCTCATGTCCCTCAGCACTCAGTCCTGCCACTTTTGCCTCTACGGCTAATTATCTGTTTGACAGGATAGAAAGGTCTTGTTTCCTCAGAGCAGACTGAGGGTATTTTATGGGCAGAGACCCCATCTCTTCCACTTTATAAAAATTTCTCCCCCTTCCTAATCACCACCAAAACACTGCCTTCATGGACTAAGTCCTCCATATACCACTGGTTCATTTGTAAGGACAATGTGCCTCCTAGAACAGGGGTCAGCAAACCTTCTCTCTAAGAGGCCAGATAGTAACGATTTCAGGCTTTGTGGGCCATTCAGTGTCTGCTGCAACTACTCCACTCTGTCACAGTTCAAAAGCGGCCACAGTTAACACGTGAATACATGGGTATGGATGTGCTCTGTCCGAGTTATCTAGCGCTGCTATAACAGAAATAGCACAAGTGAGAGGCTTTAGCAAACAAAAATTTATTTTCTCACAGTTTAACCCAGAAGACCCACTGTCGCCAAGTTGATTCCGACTCATAGTGACCCTATAAGACAGAGTAAAACTGCCCCATAGGGTTTCCAAGGAACGACTGGTGGATTCGAACTGTCAACCTTTTGGCACAGTGATTAACAGCTTGGCTGCTAACCAGAAAGTTGGCAGTTCGAATCCACCAGGTGCTCCTTGGAAACCCTATAGGGCAGTACTACTCTGTCCTGTAGGGTCGCCATGAGTTGGAATCAACTCGATGACAATGGCTCTCACAATTTAGGAGGCTAGAAGTCTGAATTCAGGGCGCCAGCTCTAAGTGAAGGCTTTCTCTGTCCGCTCTGGGGGAGGCCCTTGTCTCTTCAGCTTCTGTTTCCTTGTTCCTTGGAGATCTCCATGTGAGTTGGCACCTACCTTCCCCACCTCTGCTTGCTTAATTTGTTCCCTTAATATTCTGTAAGAGATTGTCTCAAGACACACCCTACACTAATTATGCCTCATTAACATAACAAAGACAACCCCTGCCCAATGGGATTATAGGGGGGACACAATTCAATCCATAACCTGTTCCAACAAAATTTTCTTTATGGCACTGAAATTTGAATTTCATAAAATTTTCAAATCATGAAATATTACTCTTGATTTTTCTTCAACCATTTGAATAATGTAAAGCGTGCAGCTCTTGGGCCATAGAAAAACTGGCAGGCCAGGTTTAGCCCACTGCCCAGGCCTGGTCTAGGGGGAGGCTAGTGAAGCAACCTGGACACAAAATTTAAGGAGTCACTCCTTCTCAGGGTCCTACAAGTGCTGACCTGGAGCTGTACTTTTCCCACCTCTGGACCCAAAGGCATCTCGGAAGAAAGGCCTGGCTATTGAAAAACCTATGGAGCACAGTTCTTCTCTGACACACATGGGGTAGCCATGAATCAGAGTCGACTCCACTTCAACTGGTTGGTCCTAGAAGATTAATCTGTTTCTAGATTTTGTTTTGGGATCCTTGTTTTTCAGGCCACATAGACACACAACCAATTAATGCAAAGCCTTCCCTTCAGCTTTAAAAATAAAACAATATAAATCTATTAGCTCATGCCTATTGTTTCCTCTGGGTGTTGGGGTGGGGGGGACAAAGCTTCTTCCATGGATGTTAAAAAATGACATCAGTATTTTTCCTGCTTCCCAGGCCAAAAAAAAAAAAAAAAGAAAATCACCAGAATTATGTACCAAGAGACTTTTTCCAAGGCCATTTTATTCTTTCCCAGAAAGTCCACAGCACAGGGGTTAAGGCTGGGGATAGCCATGTGTATTGACTACAAAAAGGCCCCCACTCATTTTCTAAGCCAACAAAGAAGCATGCAAAAACAACTGCAAGGGTGAGCATGAAATCAGTGAAAACAAGCAGGCAGACATCTAATTAGAAACAGCCAAGCAAACAGCAAATCAATGGCGGCAAGTTCCCAACAGAAATGGGTAAATGCAATCCCAGGCAATGGGAAATTGGAGCACTTGCTTTCTCTAAAAATGTGTGTATTTCTTCCTGTTATGAAAACAGGACACAGGTGCAAATGAATGAGTCCGTCCTCTAACTGAAAGAACACGCAATGGTTTCAGACTAGATGCCTTCCGCTAGTATCACAGGACAGACAAGAACCACTCACTGATGGGTCTTACCACTTCTGTGGTCAGGCCTGGAGTCCAGCTTCCGGCCTGTGGAAGCCAAACAGGCTAAGGATGTAAACAACTAGGGAGAATCAAGGCACAGAGAACCGCACAGACCCTCTGTGAGAGGACCAGAACACAGGGCCAGCCTGCCGCATGCCCAGATTATTCAGTGGGCTGAATAGTTTACTCTTAATCCCTTACTCTTCAATCCCTCTGTCCCAGCCCAAACTCCTCCTGGTAAAATTCTTCCACACTCAGGGTTAAGGTACTTTTCCTTGGGAAACAAAAAGAAAGTGTGTGGGTGTATAGATGTATTTTTTTTTTTTCCTTTTTAAATTAGATGCAGGCAAAAGCCCTCAATAAACTGCTCTGAATGTTGTTGTTGGTTGCTGTTGAGTAGACTCCAACTGATGGCGGCCCCATGTGTCCATCAATCTTCTCTAAATTGACAGCAGGTAGGTAGAGTTTGTTACCTGTAGAAGAAGCAACAGACCACCCTGAAATCAAATCCCACTGAACTGGCTATGAGATCCTGGACAAATTACTTGATCTCTTAGCTTCAATTTGCTTGCCTATAACCTAAGAGTTATTACCTACCTCTCAGGGTTTCTGTGAGGGCTAAGTGAAATAAGATTTGTACAGTATGAAACTTAGCATTAAGAGAAAGATCAGAGGGGTCTAAGGAAAGCAGAGAAGGCAGTGGGCAAGGTGGCGGCATAAGGACACGCTATGCAAGGAAGGAGGCGGTCAGGATACGGCACCGCTTTGCTGGGCCTGCCCATTGATAGAGATGAGCTCTGAGAGGGGTGCCGTGCTGGATCCCTGGGAAGGGTTGGGGGACTATGTTTGTGAGGCTTTACTTGGCCGGCACCAACCCCTGTGATCGGTTACGGATCAGACTATTGTGATCCATAGGGTTTTCATCAGCTGATTTTCAGAAATAGATCACCGGGCCTTTCTTCCTAGTCTGTCTTAGTCTGGAAGCTCCACAGAAACCTGTTCAGCATCATAGCAACCCACAAGCCTCCACTGACAGACAAGTGGTGGTTATGCATGAGGTGCCTTGGCCAGGAATCAAACTCGGGCCTCCCACACAGATGGACTTTCTTCATAAAAGTTGTTATTGATTTACAAATACAACGCAATCCCGATCCAAATACCAACAACATTCTTCAAAGAGATGGAAAAACTAATCATTAACTTTATATGGAAAGGGAAGAAGCCCC
>NW_004443959.1:18544136-18582646 GCF_000243295.1 Trichechus manatus latirostris | reverse complement strand
AGAAGTTAGAGGGTTAATATGTTGTGGGGTTGTTAACCAATGTCATAAAATAACATGTGTACTACTGTTTCATGAGAAACTATTTGTTCTGTAAGTCTTCACCTGAAGTATAATAAAATAAAAAATAAAAGTTGTTATTGTCCCAATCTTCATAACCTATAGATGGCACAATCGAAGCCTGGAAAGGTTAGTTACTCTTATACTCTCAAAAGATAAAAATGTTTAAAAAATGTCCCCACATCAACATATGAGGCTGTAAAGCCTTCAAAGAACATCTAGTTCCACCCTTTCATTTTGCACTAAGTGGAAGTTTCAGGGAACTGAGTTTATTTGGTTAAAATCACACAACCCAACCAGGGCAGAAATAGGGGCGGATTCCAGGCCTCCATCTCCTAGGTCTGTCCTTTCCCCTCCCCATCCTCCATCTCCACCGTCCTTTGGCACCCTCTAGACAGTCCCTTCTCGAAGCATTATGCATGAAACAGTCAAATTAGCCTTCAGCACTCCCCAGCTGTAACTTGGCTAGAGAGACAGACCCTCAACGAGGATTGACACAGTGGCTGCAACAATGGGCTCAAGCATAGCAACAATTGTGAGCACAGCGCAGGACAGGGCGATGCTTCGTTCTGTTGTACACAGGGTCACTATGAGTCGGAACCAACTCGACGGCACCTAACAACAACAACAAACATGCATTCATTGAATTAAAGGCCAATTTGATTTTAATATAGCCAGTTACCTTAAAATATGAAACCCATTCCAAATTTGAAGTTCAGAAAACATGGCCATGTCAAATTTCCCTCACGTATCATAGCAATTGAGAGTGCTACAAAAGAGAAAAGGATGCATGACTGGGGATTTTCTGTCCTTCCTCTAACTATAGATGAATACCCAACACAGCTGAGAGAAACACACCCCTGGGAAGTCTGACTGGCGCAGATTCCACAGCTGTCTCTCCGCTATTCAAGACCTCTTTGTTCTCAGTTTACATGCCTGCTGATCCGTTCAAATACTTCTAGCCTGAGGCTGTCTAGTTCAACTGGTCTCAGCGGCTTTTCCCGACTGGGAACCATATGACCAGGGAACAACGGATTCTGCGCACAAACTGGAAAAGACTTCCCCATCACGCTCTAGAATTGTGGAAATTCCTATGCGGGGGAGAAAAAGCCTGCTATAACAGACTCAGTAGTTAAGAGCCTGGCTGCTAACCAAAAGGTCGGCAGTTCAAATCCACCAGCCACTCCTTGGAAACCCTATGTGACAGTTAGTTCTACTCTGTCCTATAGGGTCAGCATAAGTCGGAATCGACTCGACGGCAATGGGTTTGGTTTTTTTTTAAATATACCTGAAAGGGTAAAAGCTAAGGCTCACGTTGCCAGATGACTGATAAGGGAAAATTCTTATTTATGGAATAAATGAAGAAGGAATAATAGAATCAGAGTTGTTGTTGTTAGTTGCCACTGAGTTGATTTCGATTCCTGGCGACCACATGCGTGCAGAGCAGAACTGCTCCACAGAGTTTTCAAGGCTGGGACCTCTCGGAAGCCAACTGCCAGGCCTGTTTTCCAACGTGCCTCTAGTTAAGTCTGAACCACCAGCCATTCGGCTAGCAGACAAACACTTAACCGCGTGTGCCACTCAGGGACTCCAAAATTAGAGCTGTTCCTAGGTGTCACTGAGTCAATTCCAACTCATAGTGACCCAATAGGACAGAGTAGGCTTTCCTAAGCTTAATCTCCCCCCACAGGGTTTTCAAGGCTTAATCTTAAAGGAGAAGATCACCAGGTCTTTTCTCCCATGGAGCTGTTGCATGGGTTCAGATGGCCAAACTTTCAGTTATCAGCCGAGTGCTTAACCACAGGGCTACCAGGACTCCTTGCACCCCCTTCTTAGAGCTAGTCAATGATCGGCAATGGCTGCTAAAAGCAGTGGCTGAATGGTTGAGGGGAAGGCAGAGAGTGGGTCAGGCTAACAACACTGGAAAGCAATGCTCAACCCTAACGTTACAAAACAGAAAGTCATTCAGACATAGGTG
The DNA here is from genome assembly GCF_000243295.1 of Trichechus manatus latirostris. NCBI lineage: Eukaryota > Metazoa > Chordata > Mammalia > Sirenia > Trichechidae > Trichechus > Trichechus manatus. The sequence continues at coordinate 18,580,611 of NW_004443959.1, read as the reverse complement.
TCTCCCGACATGCTGCAACAGAGAGCTCACTGCGCCACCTCTGAAGTAGACTTACCAAAAATAAACCAGAATCTGATCTTGTCTCTAGATCTAAACCCCAGTTTATAGGAATACAAGGCATAGAGATTCCGGTTGAACAACACACAGATGAAATTATTAAAATCCAGAGTGTGGGAAATCCTACAGGACAAACAGGGAGACCAACAGATTAACAGAAACCTAAGTAACCAACCAAATGCCATGCATAGACTGTCTCGGAATCCTGGCTCAAACAAACTATTTAGACAACCCAGCATGTACACACATACACACACACACACACACACACAAAATGACTGAAGACGTTAACCATCGACTAGATATAAGATGATATTAAGAAAGTATTTATTGTTAGTTTTTTAGATGTAATAATGGTATTTTGGTTACTTTTGTAAGGTGTCCTTATCTTTTAGAACTGCATACTATTTATGGATGAAATGAAAAATAAAAACTTAAGTAGACAAGGGTCAACTTTGGTGAAGGGAAGGACAATACACAATACAGGGAAAGCACAACCGGACCAAAGCAAAAGCAAAGAAGTTTCCTAGACACCTCCAAACACTTCAGGGGACAGAGTAGCTGGGGCTGGGGCCTGGGGACCATAGTTTCGGGGACATCTAGGTCAACTGGCATAACGTAGTTTATAAAGAAAATGTTCTACATCCACTTTAGTGAGTAGCGTCTGGGGTCTTAAAAGCTTTCAAGCGGCCATCGAAGATACATCTACTGGTCCCATCCCACTCGAAGCAAAAGAGAATGAAGAAAACCATAGACACAAGGAAAATACTAACTCAAAGGACTAAAAGACCAAATGCACCAGAGACTCCACCAGCCTGAGACCAGAAGAACTAGATGGTGCCCTGCTACCACAAATGACCATCCTGACAGGGAACACAACAAAGAGTCTCGGACAGAGCAGGAGAAAAATGTAGAACAGAATTCAAATTCACATAAAAAGATCAGACTTAATGGTCTGACAGAGAGAAGGAATCCCTGAAACTAGGCCCCCAGATGCTCTGTTAACCTAGAACTGAAACCATTCTTGAAGCCCACTCTTCAGACAAAGATTAAACAGGACTATAAAGCTGGGGTGGAAAGGGGGAGAGTGCTGTCACATTGTGGGGATTGCAACCATGTCATAAAACAATATGTGTATAAGTTTTTGAATGAGAAATTAACTTGAGCTGTAAACTTTCACCTAAAGCACAAGGAAAAAAAATTAACTAAAGACATATCTGGCATGAAAAAAAATAAAGAAATATAAAACTTTACAACTGAAAGACAAGCATTTAGTTAAAAGTAATATATATACGTATAAGGAGCCCTGGTGGTTAAGCTCTCGGCTGCTAACCAAAAGGTCAGCAGTTCGAACTCCAGCCACTCCACAGAAGAAAGATGTAGCAGTCTGCTCCCATAAAGATTTCAGCCTTGGAAACCCTATGGGACATTCTACTCTGCCCTACAGGGTTGCTATGTGTCAAAATCGACTCGAGGATAATAGTCCCCTCCCTGCCCCCCGCAGGATATACAGATGCGTTGTCGTTGTTGTAGTCGTTGTTGCACTGTTGTTCGCTGCCATGGAGTCAACTCCGTACTCATGGCAAACACATTCACAACTGAATGAAACGCTGCCCAGTCCTGCACCATTCCCATGAGCCGCTGCAGATCAGACTGTTGCGATCCATATGGTTTTCATCAGCTGATTTTTAGAAGGAGATCACCAGATTTTTCTTCCTAGTCTGTCTTAGTCTGGAAGCTCCACTGAAATCTATTCAGCATCAGAGCAACACACAAGCCTCCACTGAGAAATGTGCGGTAGCTGTGTGTGAAGTGTACTGGCCAGGAATCGAACCAGAGTCTCCCACATAGAAGGCCAGGATTCTACCACTGAACCACCACTGCCTACACACACACACACACACACACACACACACACAGTGTAAAAAAATAAGACTAAATTAACAGCTTAATGTGAAATATCAGGAACAACTGAAATATTCAAGGTTAATACTATTTGTTTATTCATTTACAGAGTCTGTTACAGGCATTGCTACGAATAAAAGAGGATTCTTTTTCCAAAGACTATGGAAAATATTTACTCACTCTGCTCCATTAGAGGCTTCTTTGGGAATTTTTGTAAATGATATGGAGCTTGCCCTCCAGATTCACAATAGAAGGAAGGATATCAAAGAGTCCGAGATGTCCTACAGTGAGACATTTTCATCTTGAGGAACCCACTTTGGAACCTCTGGTCTTGAATGCTGACAGTATGGTATGTCCAGCCTCACCTGGACCATTTTGCTTATTCCTGCCCTCTCATATCCACAGTCCAGACCTCCACGTCCTCTCTTAAGAGAAGCACCTTCTGTGTGACCCCCTGATGACTGGCAAGTGAGAAGTCCTGTCTCACCAGGTGCCTTATGAGCCCCAAACCCAAACCAAACCCTTTGCCATCAAGTCCATTCTGATCCATAGCAACCCTACAGGACAGAGCAGAACTGCCCCATAGGGTTTCCATGGAGCAGCTGGTGGATTTGAACTGCCGACCTTTTGGTTAAGAGCCATAGCACTTAACCACTGTGCCACCAGGGCTCCTTGTCAGCCCCAGTCTTCAACAATTCTTTCTTCAGCCTCCCAACATGCAATGTTCTTAAAATACAACTGATAGTCCAGCAACAGTTCAACCACATTCTGAAAAGTCAAAACCTTGGCATACTGTGGTAAATCACTGTGGACCCAACACCACTGTTTTTTATTTTACTTTATTGTCATAGGCTTTCAATACGGTATTGGAATAAACTCTGTTGTCTACAAAAAGATTCCAATAATTGCAATTCCTAAATACAATGCTGTGACTATACTTTCAGCACAGAAGAACTCTACCGGCAATTATTCCAGAAAAATTCACACGTTTCTTCCCTTTATTACTACGGAAGGGGGCAGGGAGTCCAAATGCAGTCTGCTGCCTTTCCCTGTTATCCACAAATGAACCTTGTGCTTAGGACCAGATGTGTCAGCCTGGCTTCTTGAATGGGATGTGCATACGGGCTAATTCCCTTTCTGAGGAGTCCTGACCCAAAACATCCCATAGCAGCTGATGGTCTACTAGCACATCTGACCTCTCTCGTCCTGACCACATGTCATCATTCCCAGGAACCACTGAACTAAGTGTGTGCGCTATACAGCACCTGGTCAACCACACATCTGTATCTGTTCCCAGCAGGGAAGGAACGGGGTCTTTCTCCTGCAGAACAAGAGGAGTGCATGAAGTCCACCTCCCTGCATCAGCTGGAACTCGGCCCACAGGCCACAGGGGACTGATGCCCACCGCTGAAGCTGACCTTGCTCTGTCTCTCATGTGAGTCAAGTGTTGGTCCATCCAAAAATAAAAAGATAGCTCAGATAAAGGAATCTGAACTGTTGGAAACTGCCTGAGAAGACGGGATTCCTAATGTCTAATTTTTTTTTTTACCTTATGAGAAATCTAAAAACATCCATTTTTTCCATTACAGATACGTATCTGTAACTAAGGCACTTTCTCTACCTTCTCCGCATGAGTCAGAATGATGGACAAATTGTATGAATGTAACTTGGAAGTCCGTTTGAGAACAAACATTAACTACTGGGCACAAATGCTACAAGTAACATTTAACAAATCCATGAGATAAGAAACATTTAAAATTATGAATAAATGTTTTCCATACCTACAGGAACTGCCTCGCAAAATAAGGAAAGATGTAAGAAAATGTCAAGAATAAGTTGAGTGCAAATGCAGCTCTTGACCCTCGAAGAAGCGAGCTGACTAGAAGGCAGCTGAAGGCAACATGATGTACCAGGAACAGCAGAGAGAGAGCGCCTACCCCACACATGTGAATAGTTCAGTGTGGATGTCTTGATTCCCCAAAACACCACCTCCTGCAACATCCACATGTCCATTTTAACAGTCACAGGATACAACCTCATTCTTGCAAGTCTTTGTTCAAATGTCACATTCCTAGTAAGTCCTACCCTGATGATCTTTTTCAAAATTATAATACCCCTACATCCTCATTACCCTTACTCAGCGCCATTCATTTTTCATATGATAGTTCACCTTCACACTGATTATAAAGTTTAACTTTGTTTAAAAATTTAATGTCTTCCATCCCTACTTCCCCTCCCATCCACTCCTTAACTCCCCTCCCCTCCTCCTGCCCCTGTCAGTAGAATGGAAGCTCCACAAGGGAGCTAATTTTGTTTTGTTCATTGTTGTTTCCCTAGAAGATCTGACATACAGTAGTGGCCGAATAAATCTTTGCTGAATTAATTAATGGATCTCCTACCCTAATACGTGTATCCTCTTTGCTTATTCTGCCACCTTTTTCAAGGATCAACTCCTATCCCTGGTCAGTCTCTCCTGTTTCAAGGCTGAATTCTCCCCAACCTGTGCCTTGTCTCCATCAAAACTTAACTCCATCAATCAATGTCTCTCTGCTACATCTCCAACTTCTTACTTTCCATTGGGTCCCTCTCTTCAACTTATCTTTTCCTTATCTTTTCTTTCAGCTCCGGGTTTAGAATGCAGGGTTAGTTATCCTATCTCTAGGCTTCCACAACACTTTGTTCTATTGTAGAACTTCTGGCTGAGTTGTCCTGATGTTTACACATCCCCCTTCCTCCTCACACCATGGCTTGAAAACTCTTACAGAGTACAGCGGGAATCCTGGAAGGCTACGTAAGGTTAATACATGTACGTATGTCAACAATGTCAACAACAATGCTTCAATATAGCTGTAAAAATGAATTAAAGTATCACTATGGTTGGATTTACCTTATCCAGAGATTATATAGCCATCAACCTCAGTTATGTGGAATAGAGTAGAAAACCCGGACTTGGAAAAGTCTCCTGAATAGCTCAACCTGGGGCCATGAAGCCCACACATGTACCAGCTCTCACAGGAGAGCCACAGAGCTTGCTCCCTCAATGGAGTCACATGTATTTGATGTGTAATTCTAACAAACTACCTCATGTGGGTGTCCCAACTCAAAGGACAGTGAAAGCAGAATTTCAGGAGGGTGACAATGAGCAGTTCACACTGACAGAAACTAATCAGGATTAATGTTTGCCTAATGTAAGGAACGATGACGCAAAAAAAGTAACTCAAAAAAACACAGATGCCCAGATCCAACTGATACAGACATTCTTAAAAACTCAACATACTGTAACAGGTGGTGAGAATAATCACATGCATAACAAAAATTTATATTTATAATGATGATGTCAACTTATCAAGAGAATAAATACCAAAATCTCTAAGAGGATAAAAAGCTACGTAATACATGATGGCATGATTTTGTGCCAAGAAGGGTAAGCGCTGGTTAGCTAGAAAAAATTCCCTCCTATGAAACATCTCCTTCCTTGAGCATGATGCTAAATAAGGGTTCCCGTGCAGTGGCAGAGTAGCTCAGAGTCCTCGCTGAAATTTGTATGTTGAACTAAACAAAGTAAGCCTAACGCAGATTATCCATAGAGGTCTTCTGCATTTGGCTTCTTACGTACCTTCATTTAGAGCAATTGAGTAGTTATTTATATAGCACTGGACAGAACAGTGGTGATGGAATCTGGACAAGTGTATATATGAATGGTAATTAGAATCGAGGAACGTAAGTTTTTAATGGAAAGTCAGAGGTCACCTCCTCCAGCTTCCTTATGTGAGGAAAGGAGAAACTGAGGTTCAGCTATCAGTGGCCAGTCTGGAAACCAAAGCCCAGAAAACACCATCAAGTGGCTTGTTCTGAATCACAGTGCCAGTTAATGGGCGACCAGAACGAGACGGGGGATGCCACACTCTGAGATCTTACGTTTATCCACCACATCACAATGCGTCCCATGTCCCACTGTATAACTACTTCCATCAGGAAGGCTGGAAGCAATCTTATTAATTTAGCACTGCTTTATGCATCAATTATAATGTCATCAAAAACACTTAATAAAAGCCATATTTTCCTAAGCAATGGGATAACAGAGGTATGTCAGCAACAGACAGCCTTCAGACAGGCTAGGAGCTTCATTTCCCTGCCCAATTATGTACAAAATCCACTATCAAGTCAAAAAGTTCAAGTCGATTTTAAAAACTACAAGGAACTGTGAGAGATTATAACAAAATAGGGAACTCCCACTCTAGTGGGCAGGTGTCATACTTTGTGGCAGCCCAAGGGCTCCCCAAAACAGAAATCAGATACCCACTTTCCCAGCCTCACTTCTGCTAGAACACAGGCCATGTAGCTCCACCAATGAAACATGCTCCTTTTCAAGGCATCAAGTCAAAATATGGCGAAATGAAAAGCGACAAGCTGTGAGAGTGGTTAAAAAGAACCCTTCCATTTATAAGTGCTTCCAGAAAGTCCCAGCAGTACTACCTTATGTCCAAGAGAGTAACAAACGTGGCTCCAGGCTGTGTAGACCCCAGGTCTCATTCTCTTCTCTTCCTAAGGATTCTGTGAACGTCCCAACATTCCTTAACAGGGTCCTTTTCTGCCTGTCTTAACTGGAGTGGACCCTATCATTTACAACTAAGAGCCCAGAGAGTTAACACACACTGTCATATTAGGCTTCTTATGTTTCAATGCCTTTGTCAGCTTTCTTCTTTCTTCTGTAATGTCGGCAAACTTCACATTGACATAAAACTAAGTACATGCCACAATCTCTTGTTCTACTGCAAGCCATCACAACTTTGGCCCAAAGGAGGAATTTTTACTACAAACAGACATCAGCAGACAAAGCCGTCCTTGATAAATTTAACATCTAGATATTCTGTCAAGGGCATATTCAGGAAGCACAATAACAAGGTTCATACTAAAGCAAACACTTGCTAAAACAGCCTAAGCTTTAAATACAAGAGGAACTGCTAGCAAGAAAAGAGCCCAAATTTTTCAGCTAAGACAGAGTATTTATTCCTTAGAGATAGTATAGCGAGCCTGAAATGTGGAGCAGTAGGAGGACATTCATCCCCTTGTGAATTATGCTGCCTCTCATTCAACATGCACAATGACCATTTTCGGTATATAATCTATTTCCCAAACTAAATGGTAAACCCAGAGAAGTCAGGGAATTCATCTTTATCCTCTTACAGCCCCACACTTGTTACAGTCCTCCATAGGGGAGGTCAAGCATACAAAGCATTAATGAGAGTGAGGTCTTCCATGAGGCAGGCGGTGGCCCATTGCATAAGCAGCCCAAGACATTGAGCCGCCTGTCCCTAAATGCACAAAGCAGAGTGCCTGGTGGTAGATTTCAACTCCATAGGACCTCTCCTGGATGAGTGATTCCTGAGCCTGTAGCTCCATTTGGGCCAATACTGTGTCTAGCTAGTCCTCTCCTCAGCACCCATCACTGTCTATGAGCTCAATAAGGACTACTTCAAAGATGCAGGCTCATTGGATTACTCCTTCAGCATTAATTCTTACACAAATTATACCAACCCTTTACATGTCTATGGTGAAGAAAATCTATGTCATAGGTTTATTTGTGGGGATCAAATGAAATAATGTATGTGAAGAAGATGTGAAATTAAAAGGAAGTATCCAAATGAGAGGGATTATAGCATATTGGTTATAAGTGTGTGTTTCATGGGAAATAACTGCACAAATGGAGCCCTGGCTCTACCACTCATTGACTGTATGACCTGGGGTCAGTTACTTAATCCCCGGAGCCTGGGTTTGTTTCCTCATCTGTACAATAGAACTAACAGTGGTACCTACACCTAAAGGTTTGTTGTGAGAATTCAAGGAGACAGTGCATGTACACAGTAGGAGCTCAGTGAGTTATGATGATGATCATGTTCATGGAAAATGACCACCTCTGCGGATAAGCAAGGGAGAGGAAAATGGGGACCAGCTGATGACGCTAGAAAGATTTTTTTCAACCACCATTTTGGTCTCACCATACAGAAAAGGACACATACAGAGAAATAAAACAGGTAGATAGATAGACGGACAGACAGACAGATAGGTAGGCAGATACAGATAGACAGACAGACAGATGGATAGACAGAAGTGTAGATAGACATAGGTGTAGATATAGATGATCCCACTGGGGTAAATAAATAACATGTAAATAAATAAATAGATGCACAGGAAAAAAGACAAAGTTTATATGCCCCAAGGATTATGGGCTACAAGATTTCAAATACTTTTCTTTGTACTTTCACTGTATTTTAAAATTCTTAAATGGATGGCCTTGCTTACATAATTTTGTTCTACTTTTAAAAGAAAAAAATAAAAATAAAATGTTTTCTAGACTATTTTGGGTTCAAAGAACAAAAAACTCACTCGATAACCATAAATCCTGAGCAGGAATGGAGGCAGCTGTAGAAACGGGTCCTCTCTGAAATCTTCTCATCAGTGTTCCTTCTCCAGGTGTCTCTGCCTCTAGCTGTCCTCCTGCACCATTGTCCCCTCTCTCTATTGACACATCTCCTCTGCCTCCCAGGAGCCTCTGTCCATCCTAACAGTGGTTTTCATGGGGCTGTCATGACCTGTCTGGTCCCTTCCCCTCATCACGGCCTTCCTGTTTCAGCTCTCACTGCTAGCTGTTTACTCTCTTAATATTTTCTAGTTCAAGTTCCCCAGCACTGGTTTGTGCTAAGCCTGGCCATATGGAACTGGCGAACACACAGATTGGCTGCCGTTGGATCAGATGCCCATCCCACATCCAATCAGCTGTGACCTGGGAAGACCAGGGTCATGTGACACACAACATGGAAAGTAAGAGCAGTGAATGGGGCAGCTTCCTCTAGAAGAGAGTGTCAAAGAGTAAGCATGCCAAGACTCAGCCTACTTATCACAGTAAATATTGTAATTGAAACAAATGAATGGGTTAATTGAGGTTGCTCCTGCACAGAGACAGAGCCTGCTCTTTGAGTTCAGCAAAATAAATGGATAAATCATGTTATCCCACTGGGCACGCATTCAAGACTTAACTAACTGGCAAGCAGAAAGCCACACACACTCAGCACAAAACCAAGCCTCAGAAGTAAATGATTTCAGGCTCTACTAAAACAGATTTTTTTTTTGCTTGCTGCTTTTTGAAAAGCCCCAAATCAAGTTAACTGTGTTTTAATTGCCTCCACGTAGCCACAGGATCGTAAACAGAATCAACAAATACGTATAGCAAATAATTCCTTTCTATCTAAGAGGCTCAAAGAGTGTACAATGTGCTGGGACTTGCTACACACACAGAACTTAAGACTTTTTAGGAAGACAAGAAATGTGATTCAAGATAATTATAAAATGAGAAAACATTTTTAAAAGTGCTGAATAAAACAGCTTCAGCAATCAGAAAATACCACAGGACAAAAGTGGTGTGGGATAGAGAATAAATATAAAAGGAGTGTATAACGGATGAGTGTAATGAACATCTTAAACAGAATAAAAATTAATCTTAGCCAAAGTATTCACTCTTGAAAGTTTTCTATGGAGACCTCTTGATTTTAATTATTCCAGGTTACTAGCTTCCTTTCAGCTCTTAGGCTGGGGTCCTGGGGCAGTCTACTCTGCACGGTGTCTTCAGAGCTCTGGTGGTTTAGCAGAAGAAAGTAAGCCCTAACAAGACATCTATTGTACGTAATGAATCCATTCATCTCCAACCTCCAGATACTAGCTAGCTATGTTCCTTGGAAGAACTGAAAAAATAATCACTCAGATCATTTCCTGTTGAGCTTTAGTCTCTCTGGAACCAGTTGAGAAAGGCTGCTAGACAAGAACTGAGAACTTCAGGGCAAAGAGGGCTACTCTAAGACAGAAATAAATAGTGAGGGAAATGGATTTGAAAGCCAGTGCCTTCCCAGCTTAGGAGAAAAGAGGCTTGGGTGTGTAGGTGGGTTCTTCCACAGCTATGTCTTTTTCTATAACCCTATAGCTCAGCTTCCTACCCCAAACTTAAACCATGAGGGAGGGTGGGAAGGAGCGAGGCAGGGCTGTGGCAGGACAGAGGCAAATGGCTATCGTGGCACTTACTACATGACTGGGTTTGTTTTGGGTCCCTGATTGGTGCCAATGGTTAACACGCTTGCTGCTAACCAAAGGTTGATGGTTTGAGTCCACCCAGAGGCACCTTGGAAGAAAGGCCTGGCGATCTACTTCTGTAAAATCAGCACTGAAAACCCTGTGGAGCAAAGTTCTACTCTGACATACATGGGGTCATCATGAGTCACAATCTATTCTATGGTAACTGTTTTTTAGTTTTTTTGGGGGGGTTTGTTTAACAGCTTGACTCCCCTCCTGGACTGTGAGCACCCAAAGAACAGGGTTTGTGTATCCTGCACACCAGTGCCTGACATTAACAAGCAATCCAGTATGATGGATGACGGATGGATGGATGGATGGTTGGATGGATGGACGGAAGGATGGATGGATGGATACAGGCAGTAACCCAAGAAAATTACACAATTAAAAAAACATACACACACAAGAAAACAAATGCTCAAGATTGATATTTAGCTACCTGTTGCCATGCCAATACAAACATCCTACATGTCTGAATAAGTAACAATGATGACTAACTGTATCCACTTTAATTGCTATTTTTAAAAGTTAAAAGTGTTGCTCTGCTGGTTATAGATTTTTAGAAATATTTGCTTCAAACCAGGAAGCAACAAACCTAATCTAGGATCTCCTTCCCTAAACCAAGCTGGGCAGTGACTAGGAAGGAGGGGCATAAATTTAGCAACCAGAAATCAGGTAAATTGCAGCCTTTGTTTCCCTTTGGTGAAACACACACTGCTTACAGTGATTTTGTCTACAAGGTCAGGCTTGTTTCCTACAACATTTCTGAGTAAAGAAGCCTTCCTGCCTTGGAGCTGGACCAGCCTTTGATTTTTCCCCACAGAAAGAGAAACTGTTCTTCTAAGAGCTTCAACCATTGTTAAGGCAAAATCTTGCCATTTCTACCAAAGTCAGTCTTACATTTTTTTAGAGTAACTCTGAATTTCCATTTATTCATTTATTTATGGATATATTCACATCCATTTATTTACTGTCCTTAATTCTTAGAAAATAAATAAATATCCATTTATTTACTGCCCTTAATTTTAGAAATAATTTGCACTAGGTCTATGAGGGTACTGTATTTTAGGAGAATCATTTTAAAAATAAAGTGAGGGGCTTGGGGAAGGGGCTGTGAAAAGGGCAGGAAACTGACATCATGGAGCACTTCCGGGGTTCAGGGCTGTAAAAATGCTGCCATCCCAACGAATAATTAAGAGTTCTTTAAACATTTCGATTTGGCCTGATAGAGAAAACTGTCTATTTAAAATAAGTTGAACAACTATGCGTGGAAATCATTTCCTGTTTGCATGACAATATCTTCTTTGCTTAAGGTCAACACATACAATAAAGTCCCCATCAATCTCTCTGAGCTTGCAGTCTGGTGTCTACTTAGAGAAACGCCACCACACATCACAGCCCCTGCCAAATACTCCTGACCCAGTCTTTCCTGAGTCAAAAAAGTGTGACTTCTCAAGGTTGATTAAGGATATTGTTGATGTGTTGTGAGACCGTTAACCATTGTCATAGGGCAACATTTGTAGTAACTGTTAAATGAGAAACTAGTTTGTTCTGTAAGCCTTCATCTTAAGTGAGAATAACAGCACAATTGGAAGAGCGTAGTCAATGTCACTGAACTGTGTATGCAGAAATTTTTGAAACGGTGTATCTTTGGCTATGTGTATTTTCACCAAAAAAAAAAAAAAGGTTGAGAATTTAGAAGGTTAAAATGTTGTGGGGTTGTTAACCAATGTCATAAAACAACATGTGTACTACCGTTTCATGAGAAACTATTTGTGCTGTAAGCCTTCACCTGAAGTACAATAAAATATTAAAAAAAAAAAAAAGTGTGACTTCTCCCTCCTCTGATCTCCTTTGGCCCTGCTTCTACTTTTCTTTTGGCAATTATGTTTAAATTTGCATGCTTCAATGCAAACAAGATTATGATCATAAACACAATAGCTTCCACTTAAACAACACCTACTGGGTCAGGAATTGTGTTAGGAGGTTTACATGTATTCTCCTCAGAATGGAGTCCCTGGGTGGTACTAACAGTTAAGTACTGACTGCTAACTCAAAGGCTGGCAGTTGGAACCCACCCGGAGGTGCCTTGGAGGAAAGGTCTGGTGATAGGCTTCTGAAAGGGCACAGCCAGTTCTGCTCTGAAACATATGCGGTTGCCATGGTTGAAATCACCTTGATGGAGGCGAAAAAAAAATCCTCAAAATACTACAGATGCAGAAATTAAGGCTTCAGGAAATTAAATAATTTACCCAAAGTTGCACAACTGGAAAGCAACCGAGCCAGGATTCTAACACCACGCTGATTGTGCCCTCTGCCTGCTACAGGCTATTGTTACTCAGAAGTGTTTTTTTCTTAGCCCTCAATGGGACAGAACTATCTTTTAAGGGCAGATCTCTGTACGTTTAACTCTTTACATATCTCTCAAGGTTACCTCAAGACATATACACTATGGTTTGTAATGGGGCCCATCCTATTACACTCTAATGTTTAATGGCGCCCATCTTCTCCCGCCCACCAGACCATAGCACATCAAAATCAGACAGCCACTGAGTCATATCGCCAGCTCTTCCACACACTAGGTATTTTATGACTTTTTAAAGAATAATTACATTCCAGGGCTTTGAAGTTAACACAACCTCAAAGGCAAAATACTTTCTCCCCTGAGGAAGATTAAGTTGAGACTGTTAAGAATTTTAAGTGTCCTGTTACTCTGCATGAGGAGCCCTGGTGGTGCAGTGGTTAAGTGCTCGCCTGCTAAGCAAAACGTCGGCTGTTGGAACCCACCAGCTGCTCCGCGAGAGAAAGATGCGGCAGTCTACTTCCCTAAAGCTTACAGCCTAGGAATCCCTGAGACAGTCTACTCTGTCCTATAGGGTCGCTGTGAGTCAGAACTGGACTTGATGGCAATGGGTGTAGTTTGGGTTTTGGTTATTCAGCACAGAAAACAGTCTTAATTCCTGTTCTTATCAACTAACATAAGCCTTGAAGCACCCATTCCAAGGAAGGTTCTACATTAGCAAGCTGGGCTGGTGCCAGAGCACCTCCTGCTACAGAAAGTCCTTTAACCCTTCCGTTCTCAGCATCTTTATCTAGAACATGCGCCTCACCTAGCAGAACGCCGTCAGTTGATCTAAAAGATCTTATGAGCTCTTACTCAGCACAAGATCTCCAGCTAAGATGTGACCATTGGTCTGGCAGGCACAGTTAACAATCTGGTAGGGACCAAACATGAAACAGGCAGGCCACCAACCGAGGATTGCCAGGATGCAGAATACGGACAGAGCTGTCGACCGAGTTCTGTGGAGGGCACAAGCCCTGTGGCTGGTCTAGTTCTCAGGATACAATGACCATCAAAACACATGGAGAGAAAACAAATGATAATAAATAAAATGTAGCTGCTGAGCAAGTAAATACAGATACATGCAGACATCGTATTTTCTCAAATTCAGGTGTTGGAGAAAACGTCCTCCCTACAATGCTCCCCAAAGCACATGGTTCCTAGCTCCATTACAGACTTCCTCAGTCTGACCTGGATTATATTAGCTCGGTAGTTTTAAGTGATTGATGCTAAACTAAATGAGAACAAGAATACTCGTCCTCGGGAAAACATGGACGGGGTCAAGGAAGGGAAATGAAAACGAAAGGCCCAAAATATGCCAATCACAATTCTTGGTGCAAATCAAGATTTTGTAGGTTATAGAAATGTACTCTAAATTAACTGGGACAAATACACAAAAATATATACAACAGTAGGCTGAAAGCATTGTTTACAGTAGCAGAAAAGTAGAAACAAAGAAATGGCACAGAGCGAAGGTTTGGTTAAATAAATTTGGTAATTTCCAAACAAACAAGAGCTATGTGGCTATTAACAATGGCGAGGCAGACCTGTCATTACTTGCAAAGACACACATTCAGACAGATTATTAAAGGTACGTTATAGAGCAGGCCATGTATTGTAACTCAATTTTTGGAAATACATATGCACATACATGCACAAAACATTTACATACACATATACATACATATAAATGTGTGTGTGTGTTTCTAAGAAAAAAAATATGTTAACAATTCCCTCTAATGATAGGACTGGGAGTGATTTTTATTTTTTTGTTTTGTTTCTCCATATTCTCCAAATTTTTCAGCTATGAACATGTACAACTTGCACAAAAATATTTTTTAATATGTTGTAAAGGAAAAATAAACAGGATGGTGCAATTATGTGGGCAAAAGAGCAGATTTCATAATCTCCTTAGTATACAGCTTGCTTCCAAAAAGCTGTTCCGCTTTCCTTCACGCAGGAATGACTAATTTGACATGTCTGTTCATTTAACCCAACTCCATGGTCTACAGAAGGTAAACAATGATTAATGGTTAAGAAGTCCTAAGAGAGAAGGCAGTGGGGCAAATTTCCAAAGATCATACAAATGTCTACACAATTTTAGAATTATGGGAAGTAAACAGGAAGAACTGGGAATCCTCCAGAGAACAACCAGGCACATGCACACACAACTTCGGGCATACCTCATACCTGGCATAAAGGCAACACCTCATATCTGGCATAACGGCAATATCTCATACCTGGCATCAAGGCATCAGAACATACATGATTGACATCCTGAGTCAAACTTTTCAGAAATACAGGTGATTCCTGATTCTCAGAAACGAATGATCCAACTGGAGGATTAAAGATTCCTCCTTGTGTTTCTCCTTCTATCCCTTCACCACTTCTCCAATTATTTCTGTAATTACCCAGCCCAGACATTGTGTAAAACCCAAATCTTCTGGCCACTTGGAGAAAAGTCTTTAGATAAGCAACTGGCTTAAAAAAAAATTGGCCACGATCTATTTAGTACAACTACTGAAAAACTATGCTACCCTTACCAAAGATAATCACATTTTACGACTACATATCAAAGATAAATAAACTTGCCTTTAATCTCCAAACAATAAGTAACAAAATTTTTCTTGTCACCAGAATAGGGGCAGAGTTTTAAAACTATATTTATCTGTGTTAGATGTTTTCTACAGCCCTACATTTGGGTTGAGTTGGGAGTAGGGGAGATAAAACTACCAGCATAAGTCAAACATAGAAACAATGAGAATTTCAACATCTAGGAGATTTCTCTGTTAGAAAACCAACAGAAGCTTAGAGCTATTCCATGCATCTAAATTGTAGCACCCTGTCACCGACAGCACAAAAAAGGACAACAAAGGTGCAGAAATGCAAATATCCAATGCAGATCAGTGACAACATGGTAGCTGAACATCAATCAGGGAGAGAGAGTTTAACAGCGAGTACAGTAATTACGCACTATTAAAGTTTAGCAAAACTGTGGCATAGATTGATGCGATGCTCAAAATCCACTTCCTCCAGTACCCTCAGCTAAACTACATTTCCCAGAACCCTTGCATCTTCAGAACGACCGATGAAGAATTGAAGCCTTTGAATTAAGGTACTGGCGAAGAATATTGAATATACCATGAACTGCCAAAGAAGAAACAAATCTGTCTTGGAAGAAGTACAGCCAGAATGTTCCTTAGAAGTGAGGATGGCCAGACCTCGTCTCACGTACTTTGGACATGTTATCAGGAGGGACCGGTCATGCTTGGTAAAGTAGAGGGTCATCAAAAAAGAGAAAGACCCTCAACAAGATGGACTGACACAGTGGCTACAACAATGGGCTCAAGCATAGCAACGACTGTGAGGATGGCGCAGGACCAGACAGTGTTTAGGGTTGCTATGAGTCAGAACCGACTCGACGGCACCTAACAACAACAACAACAACTTGCGTCTAGGGTGAGAAATGTTGCTAGTTCTTACCAACGCAATATGAGCAAAAATGATGGCATCACTCCCCGGCCAAGGCAGTTCAGAGCAAGTGTGCCTTCTCCATGTTCATGCTCCTTCTTCCCCCTTCGGTGGCAACTTGGAGGACCAGGAACTGAGGATGACAGAGCTACAAAATGGAAAGAACCTGGATCCTAAATCATTGTTTGAAGGAGGGCTAGCTAACATTTTCTTAAAGAACCATTTAGTGAATATTTTGGCTTCTCACAACTACTCAGCTCTGCTCTTGTAGCTAAATGCTGACCACAGACAAAAGGTAAACAAAACAGTATGGCTGTGTTCCAACAAAACTATTTGCAAAAACAGGCAGCTAGCCCACGTGCCATAGTTTGCCAACCTCTGGCTTAGAGCAGAACCTCCCAAGTTGGACGCTGCTCAACCAAGAACATCCCCATTGAATCTGTGATTGAGAAACAGACACTGTTTTAATTCACTGAGATTTTGCGACTGTTTATTACAGCAGCTAACATTAAATTACCCTGACTAATACAACTTTATTACAAAGGCAAAGGAAAAACACCAGGGTTGATTAGTTTTTAATTTTGTTGTTGTTGCTAATCTGGACTTCAGAATGAGAATTCAATCATTACTTTATTCTAATCTTTATTTATTTTTACTGAAACTTGTTGCAGAGAAATTTAAGAAAGGTTAAAAATAAAGTTTAAAAAAAAAAAAAAGGTGAGTTGAGGACTTCTACTTTTGACCAAGATGGAATAATGGAGACCGGACTTAATCTTCTGCCTGAAACAATCAAAAAAACTAACAAAATATATGAAACAACTGTTTTTAAGACACAGTACATCAATCAGTCAATGGCAGACAGTGATCCTTGAGAGAAAGAAAATGAACAAGACAAGCCCTACAGAAGCCCCAGCTTACTTACTGCATAAGAGAGGTTCCAGGGGAAACTTAGGCAGAGGCTGGGCAACTCTGCATTGAGAAAATGATGCTGTGAGTCTGGGGAGACCAAGACAGCTAATATTCAGAGGACAGAGTACCAGAGGTAAGACATTTTCACACTCCAGGGAAAAAAGACAGAAAACTCCAGAGACTGACAGAGTGTCCCCCTCAAGTATTCAACCAGGCACTGATCGGCACGTGTAGGAGGAAATTACCCAAGCCTGGGAAAGAACCACCGGAAAGGATTAGAGGTCACAGTGCCCAGCTTTCATGCAGGGCCAGGAACATTTTCTGTTCCCACCAACCAGACTAGAAAACATCAAGATTCACGGGTCACTGAGTAGAGTTCACAATAGTTTAATTACCACTAGACTGAGCACTACTCCCGTCCTGCCTAACAAAGCTTAAAAGCAAGATCTGAAATGATCCAACTGTTTCCATGTAACTTAACTACCCTCCAAGACAGAGCTCAAGAATAATCATCGGAATACAATACTAACCAGTGCACAACAAGATAAAAGGCACAATGTCTGGAATCTAATAAAAAGTAACAGGCATGGAAAGAAG
Organism: Trichechus manatus latirostris; assembly: GCF_000243295.1. Taxonomy (NCBI): domain Eukaryota; kingdom Metazoa; phylum Chordata; class Mammalia; order Sirenia; family Trichechidae; genus Trichechus; species Trichechus manatus. The sequence goes on along the minus strand of NW_004443959.1, from coordinate 18,563,210 downwards.
CAAGAAAATACAACCTATAATGAGGAGATTAAACCAATCAATCAAAACCAACCCAAAACTGACAAAGAAGTTAGGAGACATGGATATTAAAAGAGTTATTAAAGTATATTCCAAAAGTTGAAAATGTTAAGTAAGGACATAGAATTTTTTTTTAAAGACTCAGATTTTCTAGAGATAAAAATGTCTGAAAAGAAAAATATACTAGATAGGATTAATAGCAGATTACACATTGTAGAAGAAAAGACTGGTGACTTTGAAAACAACAATAGATACTATTAAAAAGGAAACATACAGCAAAAAAAAGCCATTAATTTAAAAAAAATTGAACAGAGCATCAGTGAGCTGTGGAATACATTCAAGTGACCCAATATATGGGTAACTGGAATACTCAAAGGAGAAGAGACAGAGGTAGGGACAAAAAAAAACAAAAAAAACAAAAAAACAGTAAACTAAAGCCCCAAAATTTTCCAAATTTGTTGAAAACTATAAACCTATAGATTCAAGCTTAAAAAACCCCAACCACAAAAAACATGAAGAAAACTACCTCAATGAATATCTTAATCAAACTGCTCAAAACCAGTGATACCAGAAAATCTTAAAAGCACTAAGAAACAAAAAAACATGATACATACAGAGGACCAAAGATAATGATGACAGTAGATTTCTCTCACCAACAGATCTGCACTACAAGAAATGTAAAAGAAAGTCCTTCAAGTAAAAGGATGGAAATGGATATACCCAAAGGAATGAAAAGCACCAGAAACAATGGAAAAATTTTTCTTATTTAAATCTCTTAAAAGGATAATTGACCCTCACTAGAATGACTCTAGGAGCCCTGGTGGCACAGCGGTTAAGAGCTTGGCTGCTAATCAAAAGGTCAGCAGTTCGAATCCACCAGCCACTCCTTGGAAACCCTAGGGGGCAGTTCTACTCTGTCCTATACAGTTGCTGAGTCAGAATCGACTCAACAGCAATGGATTTTTTAGGGGTTTAGAATACCTATACTCAATAAAATGGAAAATAACAGGTGTAGGTAAGGATGTGGAGAAACTGGAAACATCATCCACTGCTGGAGGGAATGCAAAATGGTACAACTGCAAGTCATACAATGTATATTCTTGATTATAATGGAATTATACTAGAAATCAATATAACAGAGATCCCCAAGTACTCAACAGCACATTTCTAAATAACTCTGAGTCAGTAACGAGACTGAAAGAATCTTGAAAATTAGAAAATATTTTGAACAGAATAAAAATGAAAACAGACATACCAAAATGTACTGATGCCCCTAAAACTGTACTTGGAGGGAAATGCATAGCCCTAAGCAGCTATTTCAAAAAAGAAGAAATGTCTCCAATCAATGACTTCAATTTCCATCTTAATAAATTAGAAAAAGAAAAGCTAATTAAATACAAAGTAAGTAGAAGAAAAGAAATAACAAAGCAGAAATGAATGAAACAGAAAAATAATAGAGAAAATGAAACCAAAAGTCTGTTCTTTGCAAAGACCAATAAAATTGATAAACCTCTAGCAAAACTGATCAGGAAAAAAATAGAGAAGACAAATTTCTATTACCAGGAACAAAAGAGGTGCTATCAACAGATTCTTCAGATATTAAAAAGATAATAAGAGAATACTATGAACAACTTTATGAGAACAAATTTGAAATTTTGTATGAAATGGGCAAGCTCCTTGACAGGCATAGCCTACCAAAGCTCACTCAAGAATAGCTATCCTGACTAGTCCTCTGTCTATTGAAGAAATTAAAATTGTAGTTAAAAACTTTCCCATAAAGACAATTCCAGGCCCAAATCAATTCACTGATAAATTCTACCAAACATTTAAGGAAGAAATAAAACCAATTCTACACGCACCCTTCAAAAGAACTGTAAAGGAGGGAATGTTTCCCAACTCACTCTATGAGGCAAGATTTATCCTGATATGCCAAAAGCAGACAAAACATTTCAAAAAAGGAAAACTAAAGACTAAAATCCTCCCTTGAGAATATAGATGCAAAACTCCTAAATGAGGGCAGACGGGTGGAAGGCAAGGATTCCCAAGGGGAGCAGGAAAACTTTGGGGGTGATGGATATGATGTCTGCTATCCTGCCTGTGGGGATGGTTTCACGGGAGTACACACATGCCAAAAGTCAGCAAAGTGTACACTTGAAACATGGGCACCTTCTGAAATGCCACTTATGTCCCAATAAAGCTGGATTTTTTTAAGTGAAAACTCATCAGGACAAATGGCAAATAAGGGAAGTAAGTCACTGGTAAAGCTTCTGCTTCAAACCTTCACATAGAACAAAAGACTAGATGGTCCTGCAAGCAAGCCCCTTGTAAGCCTTTTGAGCTCTTCAATGCTCAGTATACGGCGTCTGCTCCAGACAGAGTAGATGCTTGACAAATGACTAATCAGACAGGGTGTAGTAGCCATAAACACTGGTCCCTCATTGTCTGAGCTCCTCAGATGGGCTGGGGATCTAGACACAAATAAGGTATGATCCCTATCTTCAGTTAGCTGATTATACAGTGGGCAAGCATCTCTGGAACAAACCACCATTTAAAAAAAAAAAAGTCTGAAGTAAATCCTACAAGAGGAACAAACAGTACTCTGGGGAAACGCAGACTGTCTGATTATTCTTGACCCAAGATCATTGTTAAGTTCTTTTAGGGTCCGTGTCTCCCATTTCTTAGCCTTTACAATTTTTACGAATAGGGGAGAGAGCAACCATTTCCAGAGTTAATTAGTTAACAAGAAGAATTGACACAGTAACACAGGCAGGTCCCTCAAACCTTGTAGCGAAGCCAGAAAATGGAGACCACAGGATTTAACTCATCAAATAGCCGAAGCATTTTCCCTTAATTTGCTTCCTAGTTTCAACGTACATCAGGAGTAATCATTCGGTTGAAGTATTTTTTAGGCTTTACCTATTTCGTCTATGGACTTGTGACATCCAAAGAGAAACCAAATGAGTCGGAAGAAAAGTATGTTCTAATTTTCAAAGTAAACACCAAGACAAAGAAAATATAAATCACTGTGATGTTCTATTTAGAAGGATTTTGACGCTATTTAAATTATTTTAAACACTCAAAAAACATTCACTTACCAATCAATGTATCTATGCTGGAGTCCTGGTGGCGCAGTGTTAAGCACTCAGCTGCTAAGCAAAAGGTCAAGGGTTCGAACCCACCAGCCACTCCATGAGAGAAAGCTGTGGCAGTCTGCTTCTTATGGGGAAACCCTATGGGACAGTTCTATTCTGTCCTATAGGGTTACTATGAGTCAGAATCAACTCAACTGCTAAGTATTATGTGCAGATAGCACATAATAATTCAATCCCTGATCTCAAAAATTTGCTGGTCTCATCACAACACAACGAACATATAATCAATATCACTGAACTGTACATATAAACATCGTTAAAGTGGTAAATGTTTTGTTATATATATTTTTATCACAATTAAGAAAAAAAAAAGCCATTAGCCTAAATAGGAAAATATCACTAACAGACAAAATAGCTACGTTTTAATTGATCAAGCATGAAACACAGAAAATTTTAACTGCTCTTAAATTGAATTCACCAAAAATGTGTATTTTTAAACAAATCTCATTTTTTTCTGTATCCCAAAGGGTATGAAACTGTCAGCAGTAAAATAAGGAGTAAAGCTGAAGACTGTGAAGTACAAGTAACCTTATGTGGTAGACACTGTAGGTCAGAGGCACACAGTGACCCTCCAATGTCAGACAATATAAGCAAGAGCAGGAAGACTAGACCTCAGGTCTCCCAAGTTCCAGCCCAGAGTTCTGTCTACATGGAGCTCTGAGACTACAGCCTGCTTACATTCAGCCACTTGCATTTTCGTTTCAATTCTCTTCATTGTCAACCGCGAAAGGAAAAGTCTGGTTTTCTGCAGTCCAAAGGATAAAAACATACGATTAGCAAATGGGAATGAAACATAATGCATGTTGATCTTCCACTTTTTACCTGGTTTTCAAATAAATGAAGAGATTAACTCTGGAGGCTGGAGTTTTGCCTTTGTTTTTGTTTTAATTTTTTAATTTCAATTTTTAATTTTGAGCCTTTAGTCAGTGTAGTGGATAGCTCTTATCTAGCCTGCCTGACATCCTTTCATCTTCTAGTAAAACGCCTGTTTGCATCTCTAGGTATATGTTCAGGAAAAGCAGATTCCATCCATGGCTCCAGAAGCAGCTGTGGACCCCAGGTCTGGCGGTCAAGGCCCTCCATCCCTCCCAGCCATCTGCTCCTGAATGGGCATGTCACACATCAGGTCCATTAAAACTAGCCCCAAAACTTCTGCTGTGCACCCAGGAAAGAGTCTTCCATTCTCTTCCTGCCAGACTTGGGGCTGTCAGAAGGTCAACTTAAAGGTTTTCGCCAGTCATCAGCAAGCAGGGAAACCGAGTCAAGTCACCAGAGAAGGAAGGTGAGCCAAGCCACCAGGGGTATAAACAGGGTCACACACAGACCCTGGATTGAGCCCAGCTGAAGGTCGAGCTGCCTCCTGGAGTGTGGTCTCATGGACTAACATACTTTCTTCTGTACAACCAAAATGATCCTGGCCAAAGTAGCTGATATAAGGACTATTTCCTTGACATATTAAAAACATTGAAAAAGGGAAGCAATTGTTCTACAAACTGAAGTACAGCTACATTGTTGTATGAGTTTCTAACAGGCAGGACACTTTGCAAACACAGTTTTCAAACATTAAGTTTTGTTCAAGTTGTAGCTGTATCTAACTAAGCACATAACATACTCCTCAAAGGACAAACTCGATTTCCCACTAACCCAAGGGTCACAGCACACCAGGGACCGGCCAACTCTGAGCTTATTCGTTTTTCTTTTTCTTATTTTTTTAAACACTGTATTAAATATTTATGTAACAAAACATTTTCCATTTCAACATTCTTCATATGTACAATTCTGTGACATCAATCATGCGTAGGAGCCCTGTGGCACAAAGGTTAAGTGCTTGGCTGCTAACCACAAGGTCGGCGGCTCAAACCCACCCAGCTGCTCCTCTGAAGACCTGGTGATCTGCTCCCATAAAGATTACAGCTTAGGGAACCCTATGGGGCAGTTCTGCTCTGTCGCATCAGTCGAGACGAGTCGAAAATTGACAGGATGGCGCCTAAGAACATCATGTTCATCACGTTGTTCAATCATCACCAATAACTATTTCCAGATTTTTCCATCACTCTTAACAGGAGCTCAGTGTCCCCTAAACTAAGCTTACTCTTGAGCGCTTAAGATTTTCTTCTCTTCTGAACACAGCACACTGAACATGAACCACCTCCCAGGTGTCTGCTTGTAACTCCTTCACAGCAGCTAGTAGGGTGAGAAGCTATTTGATGGTGCACCCACCACTATGGAAAGATAAATTGTCAATACCTAAATTTTTTTTAAATATCCTTATGATACTTTCCAAATGTATTTGAGTTGTGGTAATACACTGACTTCAACATAATGGTGAATTTGAAAGTAAAGTCATCAGTTTTATGTAGGTTAAAGCCTCAAACATATAGACTCATCAGCTGAGGCCAGACGAGACCTGATACCACTCAAGGGTGGATTAACCAGTAAGCAAGGAATGCACGGACTTAGTTGTGTGTTTACTTACTAATCTGTAGCGCATAATTTCACATAGTTCAGATTAGTTAAGGAAGCACAAGTACGCCCGTGCATACCTTGCTTATTGGGTAATCCATGCCTGTAAGTCTCACTGCCTCTCACATCTGCTGTTGTAAATCTGCTAGCAAAGGAGGCGAGGCTAGTTGAGAGTATCCCTGGAGGCCGTGGTCAGGAGTGAGGGCAGTTCTTGTGTTCCAGGAAAATGAAGTGAAGAAAGTGAATGCTAAAAGTTCTAGAAGAAGAGTCCAGCTTGAGAGCACTCCCAACAGACAGCTTTACTCCCCTGCCCACCATGCAGCCATTCTCCTAACCCTCAGGGAACAAGTTCTACCTCCATCCCCTTCTAGGGAGGTCTCATTTCTGTGAAAAGGTACTAATTGTATAACGGAAGTTGGTGGAGAAATTATTCTCCTTATAGCCAAGTTTGGGTTAGCCACACAGCTTATAAACCTAAATCTTGGGCAATAGCTGTAGTTTACTTGGCAAGTCTTAACAGGACAAATGAAAACACTTAAATGGCCCGAAGACTCATTTCTCAACCAGGGTGTCATGATTCCCAGAGGAGGCCTGCAGGAGGGGGAGGAACCCATGAAGCTACACAGGAGGTCAGCAGCAATACTGGACCTTCTACTCCTTGCAGAGTATGCTGCTCTGCCCCAGACGACCGGACGTGCTCCAGTACCCGGACAGTTCGGCCCACCTCCTTTATTCCCACAAGGCCCTGTACTTCCGGTACATATGGTCACTCTCCTCACGCCACTGAAAATTTCTCCTAACTCCTCTAATGTCCCTACTAGACTGTGTATTCCATAAGGAGTCAGGTCCCTTTTAAGAACATAGCACAGCACTAACGCATAGTCCTGTACCAAAACCCATTGCCACTGAGTCGATTCTGACTCACAGCGATCCTACAGGACAGAGTAGAACTGCCCCAAAGGGTTTCCAAAGGAGTGGCTGTGGATTCGAACTACTGACCTCTTGGTTAGCAGCTGTAGCTCTTAACCATTGTGCCTCCAGAGTTCCTAACACATAGCAGTTGACCAGAAAATAGTTGATGAAGAGTGAGCCAATGTCTCGCAGACAGACCGACACACTCAGTGCAGAGGGCAGCGCTCTCCTTGCCAGCGTGCTTTGGGGCCGTGTCCACTGATACCCCTCTTGGCATCACCCCACACTTCATGTCCTCAGACCCTCCTCCAGCTCCAGGATTTCCTGTCACATCAGCTGCAGTCTGGGGTCACTCTCATGGCTTTAGAGTAGCCTAGGATGGATGTTAGTTTTGAAGAGTTGATTCCCATGACCTCAACAGTGGAGGATGTAGAGAAAAGAAAGGAGATCAGGAAATGAGGGGCAAATATGAAGGGCAAAGGCCCCGGAATGTCTGTGGTTTGAACATCAGTACAGAATCACTTTTGAGAAAGAATTTTTAAATTTTTACTTCCCAAAAAGGCTGGAGTTGAGAGGAAAAAAGGAAGAGGGCAGGGTAAAAAATCATAATTTAATTTCTAGTATAAGTTTTTAATTATCATTATGACAAACTTCCATTGTACTGAACATGGTATAGTATTCAAAAGTTAAACAAGCGTTTCTACAGAAACCTCTGAGAGAAACCGAAGTGATACATCTTGATAGTGTTATGAAGGCGTTCTCTTAAATGGCAGGAGAGCAACATACCAGCAAAACCACACAGAGCCCTGAGGACGCTAGTATCTCAGGTTGTCTGGCTGCTGTTTATTCTAGAACATGGCATTATACTTTTCAGTTGGAGGTAAACTCAAGAGTCAAACCAAACCTGAATCACAAGGTGGTCTGATACCATTATTTTCTGCCCCAAACCACAAATCAAAACAATCCAATATTAGGCCTGGCTTGAACACACTCCTGAAGCAATGTTGGAGGAAAAAAGGTCTAAGATTTTCCAGTAACATCTGATTCAATCTTCTTTTTATGGGGGGGGGGGTCTTGAAAGCAAAGGGGTGATGTGATGGTTGGACCACCCGACTAAGTTCTAGGTGGGCCAGTTTCTTTATTTTCCTATCTTTTATGTTCACAATTTCCACCAAATAATTTTCCGAAAATAGAAAATACAAGCATGTACATGAGAGCAGAGACCTGGGAGAAAGGCTAAAAACAAAAATTAAATTTCTGTATGTGTGGAATCTGTAATGCAAACATGTTCTACAAAGCAACTCCACATGAGCAACTCCAAGAAACTACCAGATTGAATTCTTATAACATCAACACCAAGCTCCCTACAAATCTGCTCTTCATTTCCTTACGTCCTTTCTTCTGTTATTATCCTACTTCCCCCAGTGTGCATTAAACAGGGAACTGTCTCTTTTTTAATTTCCCAAAACACACTACCCCATCATTACTACCTCTATACTTGTGCCCAATCAGGCCACACAGCTAAACACTTCCTGTTCTCCCAGAGGTCAAGTGAGCTGCTACATGTCTCCTGGCTAGAAAGTACCAAGCCAAGACAATTCCAGCTACTAGTTCTACACTCTTTTCCATGTTATCTAAATAATAGTAATAGGGAGCTGCACTTACTCTCTCTGAGCCTGTGTTTCCACATCTGTAAAATGGGTATGTGTTCATTTCATCAATAATCTGCTTAGTTCTATAAGGGATTTGGTCAGCCTAACATCTGTTTTGCCTGTCTCACAGAATTGATGAGATCAAACACACTAATTTCAAAACATTTTTGAAAACTATAAAAATATAAAGTATAAATTTATGCAAATAAATGCTTGCTGTACATCTTCCAAATGCTGGCAGGCTGTCACCTCACTCTCATACACTTGACTACTTTTACAAATACTTTAAGTTTTTATGGAGGACCACAGTGGTTAAGAACTTGGCTGCTAACCGAAAGGCTGGCAGTTCAAATCCACCAGTGGCTCCTTGGAAACCCTATGGACAGTTCTACTCTGTCCTCTCCTGTTGCTATGAGTCGGAATCAGCTCGACAGTAGTGGGTTTGGTTTCGGTTTTTATACCATGCGTAGCATGGCAGAGGATTCATTTTGGCCCTATAAACAGTTATATTTTAAAATACTGTTCTTTTTAAAAAGCAATTAAGATTTGGGGGCAGAGCATATTACAAGTATTAGACTTTGGCCAGATATGAATAACAGCTTCACTGTCCAAGTTTTGTCCACTGACTCACTAAAGAATTAAAAGTATCCATACCAGAGAAACCTCACCCTGTCGCTTTTTAAAAATCCCGTCCTTTATATACTATGTCGCCCTCTTTGGCTAAGAGGCCTTTGCTGACCATTCCAACTCTCTGGGAAGCGAAGTTTTATCTCCAGGGAGGAATTATTTCAAAGGCTGAGAATAATTCACTCCCCAAAGGACCCTGCAGGAAGTTGCCTAAAAAACTCAATGACTACTAAGGAAGGTGTTCTGTCAATGTACTTTCTTTTAAATGGAAGAAACACTAACCACCAACTTCCTGAATAGTTCACTAAAAAGTTTACAACTTTTGCAGGGTTCTTCTTGGTGCCAAAAGTTGTGTGGCTGAGCCAGGAAAAGTGAAAACTATTTTTGCATCCAGAATGGTATCTATAGGATACTGAATTACAGTCAGCACCTAAAATGAACGCCTGCCTTTATAGATTTTGGAAAATATCTCATCAAAGGCTCCTCAGAACACATCAAGTCCTGCAGCGAACCCTGGCGGCACTTCGCTACCGAAGAAAACACAGCACAAAGTGACGGGAATTCCCTCCTCCCTTTGGGGAACCCTAGATTGGCGCGAAGGTCGGGGTAAGTTCTTCACGTTTTTGGTGAGCTCTGTGAAGTGTGTCTTTTCTAATACATTTTATTAACTTTAATGTGAAGTATTAATAAAGTTTAGTACATCGATGAATATGGAGAATCCAGGTTATAAGATAAAAGGAAAGACTTGCAAAGGGAAGATTCAATTATCTATCGAAGGATCCAGAAACCGCCTCTAAGTACCTCCGATATCCTTCTAGACCGGGTTTTGCTCTCCATAACTTAGTAACCCGCAACAAGGGCCCTTCCTGGGCAACTTCACAGACCGGCTTTGGGGAGAAGGAAAAGAAAGCAAAGCTAAGAGCGAAAACCGTTGCATCCCGCAGAACGCTCCTCCGGGGACGAATCTCGAAAAGCACCTGGGAGGACATGGGGACGCTGGTTGGGGAAGGGTCTGCAAGCCAGGGACGCAGGTAAATAAAGGGTCAGCCGAGATTTCAGCAGCGCAGGGGAGGAGGACAGGCAAGCCGCGCTCTCGAGAGCTGGGGAGAGCTACAGAAAGCAGGGGAGAAGGATGAGGAGAAGAAGGGGCCCCGAGGTGAGGGTTAGGACGAGGAAGGCGGGGAAGGAGGAAGGAAGAGGAACTGGGGAGAGGGAGCAAAACGGGGGAGGGGGGCTGGGTCTGAGCGGAGGAGGGGCGGGAGACCAGTGGGGATTTCCCTGGCTTCTCCCAACCACTTCCAAATTAAGCGGTGGAATTTGGAGTTTGTAACAAAGGCGGCTGCAGCCGGAGGCCGGCGCGAAGAGCAGCGACTAAGGTCCGGCTCCGCGGCCGCGCCGCTCCAGCCAGGGCCGGCAGACAAAGGCGGCAGCGGGGTCCCGACCCTCCCTGGCCCGGGAGCGCACTTACAGGATGGAGGTCTGCGGCGCCACGGCGGGCACGGTCTCCAGCATCAGATGCATGCAGCGCACCGTGGTGCGGAAACACAGGCAGCGGCTGGGGCACCCGCCGCCGCCCCCGCCGCCCGGCTTCGGGGAGACCCCCACCAGCACCCCCCAGCTGCAGCATAGCAGGAGCGCCAGGCACCATCGCGCGGGACCCGCTCTGCGCGGGGTCATGGCCCACCGGGCTGGCGCGGACGGACAGACTGCAGGCGGACGGAGGGGCCGAGGCAGTGTTCCCCGCGCAAAAGGGAGAGCGCCTGGTGCGTCCTCTCGGCCCGGCTCCCCCAACTGAGCCGGCTCGGACTGAGGCGGATTTCCCAGCTGTGGGCAGTGGGAGCGGGCTGGGGCGGGGTGGGGGGGCGGCCAGCTGTGCACATGCGCCGTGGCTCCTCCCTACCCCCCGACCCCGCGCCCGCCTCCCGGCCCCCGCCCCTGAGCCTCCCAAAAGGGCCGCGGGGCGGAGCGAGGGATGCAAGCGGCGGCTCTGCTCACGATTCCCTGCAGCGCTGTGGCGCACGACGGCCGGGGCGCTACCACCTCCAGCCAAACTTAGGCGAGTGTAAAACTTCTCCGTGGTGGAAAGTTAAGACAATCTGGGGCCCAGGTTTGAATCCCAGATCCTCCATTTAGCAGCTGAGTGTCCTTGAAAAAGTTATTTCACCTCACTTAACCTGTTTCCACATCTGTGCAATAGATTGTGTACGTGTGTGTGTGTGTGTGTGTGTGTGTTTTAATACTTTTAGAGTACTTGCAGTTTTCCAGGCTCTCCCTCTCTTAGTTATATCCATATAATATTCAAAACAATTTGTCAGATGGCAGTTGTAACCCAGTAGCTGCTCCGGGAGACAAAGGTTACAGACTTGGAAACTCTATGGGGGGGTTCTACTCTGTCCTATAGGGTCGCTATGAGTCGCCATCGACTTGACGGCAACGGGTTTGGGTTTTTTGGTTTAGGTTAGAATAATAGATGGTTTATGCAGAGTCCTTGGTGCAATGGACTGCCAGGGGCGTATGACTTTCCATTTCCTCTTCTGTGGGATGGAATGGGGAAAGGAGACCCTTGGGCCCAGCACATGTTAGAGTTGTATGGATACAACAGAAGGCATGGAAAGGAGGTAAGAAATGGAAGTAAAATACAGAGAGAGAGAGGACACCTTTACATACATTCTCAGTGATTTTCACAACAAGCCTCTCTTTCCATTTATCTATTCTTAGTTGAGGCTAAGTAGTTTACCCAAAGCCACACAGTAAGGGCAGTTTTGATCCCCCAAACCTGTCGTCGTTCCTTTACATTACCATGCTGGTGTTCTAACCCAAGACGTGTTTGAGGGCATTCTGGCATGGGATTGGTAAGGTGATTACTTATCTACTGCTGTGTAGCAAATTACCACCACACTTAGCTTAAAATAACAAACATTTACCATCTTGCACGTTTTCAGAAGGTCGGGAAGCTGGGAGCAGCTTAACTGGGTGGCTCCGGCTCCGGGTCCCTCATGAGGTTTCAGATAAGTTATCTGTCTAGGCTGTGTCATCTGAAGGGACTGAAGATTCCTCTTCCAAGCCCACTCATATGCCTGTTGGCAAAAGGCTTCTGTTTCTTGCCACGTGAGCATCTCTATAAACTGGCTCAGACAATATGGCCACTGGCTTCCCCAGAGTTGGGTAACCCCAGAAAAAGAATAGAGCACCCAAGGTAAAAGCCACAGTCTTTTTATAACCTAACTTCAGAAGCGACAAACCCTCACTTCTGCTGGATTCTATTCCCAGAAGCAAGCGAATAAATCTAGCTCACACTCTAGGGAAGGGAATTACACAAATGCCTATGTCCTCGTGCTGCTATGACAGAAATACCATCATTGAGTGGCTTTAAAGAACATAAATTTATTTTCTCACAGTTTAGGAGGCCAAAAGTCCAAATTCAGAGTGTGGCTCTAGGTGGAGGTCCTTTGTCTATTTTAGTTTCTAGTAGCCTGCAATCCCTGGTTCCTTAGCAATCTTCATGTGGTATCTACCTTCCCCATTAGTGCTAGTTTGTCTCTGTGCCTATGCTGTTCCTTATTACTCAGCACATTTAGGTTAGAATGCACCCTACACTGATAGGGGATCATTAGCATCACAAAAAAATTCTATTCCAAAATAGAGTTACATCCACAGGTATAGGGGTTAGGATTCCACCGCTTACTCTGGGGAGACACGATTCAATCCATAACTACAAGGTTGTGAATACCAGGAGGCAGGGATCCTTAAGGCTGCCTTACCAAAGGAGAATTTTTAAGGTTAACCTCTTTTGAGTTACTATGGAACCAAGGAAGGGTACAGGAATAATCCAACATGACATAAGGGCAGAACATTGGGTGGGAGTTAAAAATAGTGAGGTCGAGCAGACTGTGAGCAGAGGGGATGTGATGCCAGGGAAAAATGCTGGGCTTGCATCCTGTCTCCTCTCCAGTCGCAGGACTGCCACCGTAGTAACATCCCAGCCATGTCAACATTCTCTGAGAAGTAGCCTTGTGTCCGATGCTTACATACAAGAACTCTTTTCATCTTCACAAAGCTGTAGCTATTTTATTATTACTCCCCATTTATAGAGAAGCAATTTCTCCATTTATCATGATCTTGCTTACTGGTCCAGTTGTGAGAATTTTTGTTTTCTTTATGTTGAGGTGTAATCCATAATGAAGGCTGAGAAAAGTTTGAAGTTGTCAAGGATTTCATTTTACTTGGATGAACAATCAACACCCATGGAAGCAGCAGTCGAGAAATCAAAAGACGCATTGCACTGGGCAAATCTGCTACAAAAGGCCTCTTTAAAGTGTTGAAAAGCAAAGATGTCACTTGGAGGACTAAGGTACACCTGACCCAAGCCATGGTATTTCCAATCACCTCATATGAATAAGGATGATGAAGAAGAATTGATGCCTTTGAAAATATGGTGTTGGTGAAGAATATTGAATATACCATGGACTGCCAGAAGAATGAACAAGACTGTCTTGGGAGAAGTACAGCCAGAATGCTCCTTGGAAGCCAGGATGGCAGACGTCATCTCATGTACTTCGGACATAAAAAAACATCGTGGACATCATGCTTGGTAAAGTAAAGGGTCAGCGAAAAAGAGGAAGACCCTTCACAAGATGGATTGACACAGTGGCTGCAAAAATGGGCTCAAACGTAACAACAATTATGAGGATGGCACAGGACCAGATAGTGTTTTGTTCTGTTGTACACAGGATCACTGTGAGTTGGAACCGAGTCGACAGCACCTAAAAACAGCAAAAACTTTGGACATGTTATCAGGAAGGACCAGTTCCTGGAGAAGGACATCATGCTTGGCAGAGTCAGCGAAAAAAAAGAAGACCCTCAGCAAGATGAATTGACACAGTGGGCGCAATAATGGGCTCAAACATAGCAAAGACTGTGAGGATAGCTCAGGAATGGGCAATGTTTCGTTCTGTCGCATATGGAGTCGCTATGGGTTGGAACCAACTAGGCAGCACCTAACAACAACGACATTGAAGATCAAACTATATTCAGAGTATGCAATTTTCCAAGAGGCACAAAGTTTCTAAGTGATTGTATTAATCAGGGTTGATGTTAACTCTGTTACAGATAGATAAGTCCCAAACATAACAGAAATATATTTCTCACTCATGCAATAGTTCGAAGAGGGCATTTCTGGTTGAAGGATAACTTTCCTCTCTGCTGCTTCCGTCTTGTGGTCCACCATCCCTAGAACCTGAGATCATCTTCATCATCATCCAGCAGAAGCAAAAGAGCTCCTCAGTGCTTAAAGTCTTTGACTTGGAAGTGACACACGTCATTTCCACTCTCATTCTATTGGCAAAATATAAACACAAGGCCACCCCTAGTTACAAGTAAGGAAAAGAAATGGAGTCTTTGGCTGGGCAGCCACTTTCCAGAGAAAACTCTTCTGTGGAATCCACCACAGTTTTGGTTGAAAGTGACAAAGGGGAATTTTAATGTGAATAGTCTGATGCTATGCCCTATGCTTGTAACCGCTGTATTTTACCTGGCTTCGCTCTCTGGTCAGGTTACACCTCCCCTTCATGTCTCTGTTTCCTCATTTGTATGGAAAGGATGCCAGACTGGGTGTTCCAAAGCTTCCTTTTAATACTACAATTCTAAGATTCTATGACTAAAAAGAGAACACCCCATGAAAAGAAATTAAAACTTTCCTCGTCTGCAGTATCTGGGGCCCTTAATGGTTAAGAGCCTGGCTGCTAACCAAAAGATCGGCAGTTCGAATCCACCTGCTGCTCCTTGGAAACCCTATGGGGCAGTTCTGCTCTGTCCTATAGGGGCGCTATGAGTTGGAATAGACTCAACAGCAACGGGTTTTCTATTTGATAGGGCTCCTAGCTCAGGGTTTGACACCCTGTAGCAGCTCCACAGACAGGTTCCCTTCTCTTTTCCTCTTCATTTCATTGACAGAGAAACCCAGGCTTTACAAGGATGTTCATGCTTAGGCAAGAGGCAACTGTGATGCTGTGTCTGTCATTGGAACTAGTATCCTTGTTACAGTGTAATGTTCTGATTTATCTAAGGCCACAGAACAAGCCACTCAGGTGTCCTACAAACTTACAATCACGAATCTCATCCACAGCTCTTGCCTGGGCTCCACACTCTTACAATTACCTTCTAAACATCTCTAACTGGATGTCTTGTAAGAATTTCAAGCTTATCATGTCAAACTCAAAACATTATTCTCCCAAAAAAAATTTGGTTTGTCTCATGAATCCTTAATTTGATCCTACAAACCACTTTCTCACAACTAGTAACTTGAAGTTATTCTTACCTTAATTCTCACCCCACATTTAATTCCAGTTAGTCCCTCACTTACGACGGGGTTCTGTTCTGAAGACTTTGTGGTAAGTCAGTTCTGACATAAGTTGAATAGCTCATTTTTTGTTAGTTTTCATTATTATTACCTTTTGTTATCAGTATGTGATGGTTAACATGGTGTGTCAACTTGGCTGGGCCATGATTCTCAGTGTTTTGGAAGTCATATAATGTTGCAATCACTTCCCCATTGAGATCTGATACATGATCACCCCCATGATGGGATCTGCTGTGAGTAGTGAATCAGTTGAAGGGGAGTTTCATCGGGCGTGTGGCCTGCATCGAGTGTGAGTAGAAGTTCAGGCAGGGCTCTGGGGCTTTTGTTCATTCTGGACCTTGCAGCTAGCTCGTGTTCATCTGACCTCCAGTTCTGGAGACTTGATCTAGCACCTTACCTACAGTCTTGCCTGCTGAACTTGGGATTCGTCAATCTTCACAGCCTGTGAGCAACAGCCCAGCTCTCCAACCAGCCAATCTTGGGTTTGCCAGCCCCTGTGACTCAGTGAATCAGGAGAAGCCTCTTTCCTGACCCACGGACTTGGAACACTATAGCCTCTACTACCGTGCGAGCCATTTCCTTGATATAAATCTTTCTCTCTATATATATATTTATACACTTTACTGGTTTTGTTTCTCCAGAGAACTCAACCTAAGACAGTATCTTTATAAACCCAATCTTTATCTGTCTTTGGGGGTTGTCTTAGATATCTAGTGCTGCTATAACGGAAATACTACAAGTGGATGGCTTTAACAAAGAGAAATTTATTCTCTCAATTGAGCCAAAGGAGAAGCTGATCCAGACTGGGTGTGCTGGCTTGGCTCCAAGTGACAGATTGGTCCAGAGTCTTCTCTGTATAGGATATGGCATCACGTTCATCATCAAAAAGAACATTTCAAGATTTATCCTAAAGTACAACACTGGCAGTGATAGGATAATGACCAAAGACCAAACAAGTTGTGGGAAGACATCAAGGACAACACACATGAAGAAAACAAAAGGTCATTAAAAAGACAGGAAAGAAAGAAAAGACCAAAATGGATGTCAGAAGAGATTCCAAAACTTACTCTTGAAAGTTGAGTATCTAAAGGGAGTGGAAGGAGGCAGAGTACTCAGATGCTTCCAACGGACACTCTTTCAACAAAGACTCAAAAAAAAAAAAGTGATTCGATTATATATGGCAATCTGGGAGCCCTGAACATCAAAGGTAGAGTTGAGGAACCAGACTGAGTGGCAAGGGGAGGGAGAGATGGTTCGGAAGCAGCGAGGAGTTGCCAGACCTGACACGGCAAGAGCCTGAGCCTTCAGGCCTGATGAGCTTGGGGGTGAGTGGTAAGGCAGACAAGCGGCAGGGCTCAGGAGGCATGTTCCACACTAGAAGAGACCCAGCTGCTGACAGTCTACTCGGCCATGCAGAACCGGTGAGAATCAGCCTTCGATCGCCAAAAGATAAGTGATTGCATATGACCTACCGCGTGGATCAAAAACAACCCCCTTAGGGAAAAACCTCTCTCCCATTTACCTCCCCGCTCCCTGCTCTGCACTAGGTCCCGGACCAGCTTCAGCAATTGCCTAGTCCCCTAGGCAGGAAATAGGATCCGTCACACAGCCGGAGCCATTCTCCCTGCCTTGGAGAGTGAACAAATTAACAAACGGGGAAAAAACAAACTGCTGGCTCCCCTAAGCCAGAAACCCAGGGTAGGCACAGCTCCTTTGTCTAGGTACAAGCATAAGGGATCCATGGACTTTGAGTGCCTTCCGCCTGCATAGACTTGTGTGGGCCCATCTCAACAGCATAGGCCCTCACTACTGCAGTAAAACAGGGCATATACCAGAAGACTAACTTCAACTATTTCAGCTGAGAAGTGGCAAGTTCTTGACATTTGACACTGCTCTGCCCATTAAGCAGGCTCTTTACGTACCCACATCAGGGACCTGAGGACTGGTAGCTCCACCCACACCGCCTAGGCACCTGTGATAGCAGCACATGAATAAGAGGTACCCTCCAGTCCTTACAACCATCAGCATTAGGTACTCATAGTCAGGCTGCAAAACCCACTCACCTACATGCTCTA
The DNA here is from genome assembly GCF_000243295.1 of Trichechus manatus latirostris. NCBI lineage: Eukaryota > Metazoa > Chordata > Mammalia > Sirenia > Trichechidae > Trichechus > Trichechus manatus. The sequence goes on along the minus strand of NW_004443959.1, from coordinate 18,545,953 downwards.
GGGAACAGGGACACACCTTTCTCCTGGACACTCAGGGGTGGCCATCAGCCCCCTGCCTTGCTCAGTGTGTGTCCCCTTGCTGCAGCCAGATGCCTGTGCCTACACCAATCACCCATGCATGTTTAGGACTGTAAGTGAGAGCCTACACCACACCGTTGGTGACTATCTACCTGGGCACCTGAGCTGAATCCACACAGGAAGAATGGGTGGACTTCTGAGCTCACATACCTAGTAACAGATCTAACCACCTGGTAACGGGACATTAGAGCTTCAAAGGTGCCAATAATCAAACTAGCTCATACGAGCAACCTATTTGGGCATATCACAACAAAACAATAAGCAAGGATACAGAAAGCAAACATAAAATAAATAAATATAATAACTTATTGATGGCTTGGAGACAGCAGTCAACATCAAATCACATAAAGAGGCAATCCACGATGGCTTCAGCAAGCTCCCAAAATAAAGAATCTAGAAATTTTCCAGAGGAAGAAAATTTCTTGGAATTACCGAAGGCAGAATACAAAAGATTAATATGCAGAATTCTTCAAGACATTAGGAAGGAAATTAATAGAAACACAGAACACACAATGGAGGAAATTAAAAAGATTAGAGAAGAGCATAATGACACATTTAACATGCTGCAAGAATCCATAGAGAGACAGCAATCAGAAATCCAGAAGAATAACAACAAAATTTTTGAATTAGACAACTCAATAGAAAGTCATAGGAGCAGAACTGAGGCAATGGAAGACAGAATTAGAGAGACTGAAGATAAAGCACTTGACACCAACTTATTTGAGGAAAAATCAGATAAAAGGATTTAAAAAAATGTAGAAACCGTAAGAATTACATGGGACTCTATCAAGAGGAATAACCTACGAGTGATTGGAGTACCAGAATGGGGCGGGGGGGGGGGGAATAACAGAAATTACAGACAGAATTTTTGAAGATTTGTTGGCAGAAAGTTTCCCTGATATTGTGAAAGATGACAAGATACCTATCTAAGATGCTCATTGAACACCACATAAGGTAGATCCCAAAAGAAAGTCACCAAGACATATTATAATCAAACTTGCCAAAACCAAAGATAAAGAGAGAATTGTAAAAGCTACTAGGGATAAACGAAAAGTCATCTACAAAGGAGAGACAATAAGAATAAGCTCGGACTACTCAGCAGAAACCATGCAGGCAAGAAGGCAATGGGATGACATATAAAAAGCCTTGAAGGAAAAAAACTGCCAGACAAGAATTATATATCCAGCAAAACTGTCTCTCAAATATGAGGGCAAAATTAGGGCATTTCCAGATAAACAGAAGTTTAGGGAATTTGCAAAAACCAAATGAAAATTACAAGAAACAAAAAGGGAGTCCTCTGGTTAGAAAATCAGTAACATCAGATAACAGCCCAAGACTAGAACACAGGACAGAGCAACCAGATATCAACCCAGATAGAGAAGTTACAAAAGTAAATCAAAGCCAAAATACTGAAAATAGGGAAACATGTGTCAATATGTAAAAGATAACAACATTAAAACAAAAAAGAGGGACCTAAAAAAATGTAGACATAGATTTTCCATATGGAGAGGAAGTCAATGCGATATAAAGAAATAAGAGACTGGTATAAACTTAGAAAAATAGGGGTAAATATTAAGGTAACCACAAAGGAAACTAACAATCCTACAAGTCAAAATAAAAGACTGGAAAAATATAAAGACTCAGCAAACACAAAATCAGCAACAATGAAAAAGATGAAAAGAAAATACATAAAGAAAAATGACTCAGCACAGAAAATTAAGTGGAACAAAGAAACCGTG
>NW_004443959.1:18519420-18532571 GCF_000243295.1 Trichechus manatus latirostris | reverse complement strand
ATGGCCCCTGGACTCTCTGTCAGCCCAGAACTAAAACAATTTCTGAGGCCAACTCTTCAGACAGGGATTGGACTGGACTGTGGGACATAAAGTGATACTCATGAAAAATGTGCTTCTTAGTCAAGTAGGTACAAGAGACCAATGGGGCGACTTCTGTCAGAGATGAGATGGGAAATCAGAGAGAGTTAGGAGCTGGTTGAATGTTCATGGGGCATCAGGAGCGGAGGGGAGGAGTGTGCTGTCGCAGAATGGGGTAAGCGTTTGGGGTCTCATAAAGATGTAATAAAAAAATAAAATTAAAATAAAAATTATTTATCTTCTAAACAAAATGTAGGATCACAGTTTCTAGCCAATCTGTGAAAAGGTGAAGCTTTCAATGGTTTTGCCCATTTTGTAATGCTAATATATACTGATGACTTTGTAACATTCTTTGGACTCGGGCAGACATGGCTGTGGCAGCATGCTTGTCAGTTTTCCAATTCTTGCCTATTCTGTAATATTCCTTGCATTTGGGCAAATATGAGTGCTGGCAGCATGCTTGTCTGCTTCCCACTTTTACGTTTTTGAATATATGCCAAATAAAACTTTCCTTTTGCTTTAAAAAAAAAGAAAAGAACGAAAGAAATCAAACGACACATTGTGTTGAGCAAATCTGCTGCAAAAGACTTCTTTAAAGTGTTCAAAAGCAAAGATGTCACCTTGAAGACTAAGGTGCACCTGACCCAAGCCATGGCGTTTTCAGTCCTGTCATATGCAGGACAATGAATAAGGAAGACCGAAGAATTGATGCCTTTGAATTGTGGTGTTGGTGAAGAATATCGAATATACCATGGACTGCCAAAAGAACGAACAAGTCTGTCTTGGAAGAAGTACAGCCAGAATGCTCTGTAGAAGGAAGGATGGCGAGACTTTGTCTCACTTTGGACATGTTATCAGGAGGGACCAGTCCCTGGAGAAGGACATCGTGCTTGGTAAGGTAGAGCGCAAAAAGAAGAAGACCCTCAACAAGATGGACTGACATGGTGGCTGCAACGAGGGCTCAGTTATAACAATTGTGAGGATGACACAGGACTGAGGAGTGTTTTTTTCTGTTGTACGTAAGGTTGCTATGAGTCAGAACTGACTCGACGTCACCTAACTACCACCACCACCACATTTTGTCACTGTTTCTCTTTTTCCAGTTCAATAATACTACTGAGTACTACAGTGAACAGGTACTGTGCTAGGCACTGGAGATACCATGAGAAAAAATAGTTAACACTGTTTGAATACCTGCTCAGTGGCAGGAACTAGGCGAGACTCGTTACAATCATTTTATTATATGTTCCTCACAACATCCTGTATACAAACATTTTATCATTATTCTAACAACCTGTGAAGCAGGTATTATTATTCTCTATCTGCAGATAAAAAAATGTTTAGAGAAAAATAATATTGACTCAGCATTTATCATGTTCTGGGCACTGAACTGTGTGCTTTATATTTTGCAGTAGACATTGGTGGGGCCCCTCCCAGATCCCCTTTTCTGCTACACCCACACACCAACTGCTATTAGCATGGTTGCTAACATTCTCTGGAGATTTGCCTAGGAATACCAGGAGGCAAGGAGCCCTGGTGGCGCAGTGGTTAAGCACTTGGCTGCTAACCAGAAGGTTGGTGGTTCCAACCCACCAGCAAGAATAGATTCGGTGATCTGCTCCTGTAAAGATTACAGCCTTGGAAACCCTATGGGACAGTTCTATATCTTATAGGGTCACTATGAGTTGGAATCAATTCGACGGCAATGGGTTTGGTTTTTGGGTTTTACCGGGAGCCATCTCACATGGAAATGTCTGGAAATTTATGCCCTTAGCCGAGTACAGCCGACAGCCAATGACTGACTGTTAACATGTTAGCGTCCTTGCCTCATGGTTGGGCAATTCTCTAGGGCCATCCATGCTCCAGAGCTCCCTGTGGGATGAGGCTGAAACCCCTTTGTTAGCTTTTTCCCTTGCTCAGTCTGCTGCCCTCACTCCTCAGGGTACTCCCGCAATAATTATCACTTGCACCAGAACCCCTCTCTCAGGCTCTGCTTGTGAACTCAATCTCAGATGTGTGTATTCTTTCATTTAGCATTCACAATGACTCCTTAAAATACATATCCTATACTATCTGTTACTTCATCATATTGTAATGACAATCTATTTACCGGTCTGTTTACCCCACTATGTTAAACATTCTTCAAGGGTTTATAGCAAAAAGAACATGGGTTTTAGAAAAAGATAAAACTAGAGGCAGCCTCATCACCCCTGCTTTCAACTGTGTGATCTTGGGTGACTTTCTTCTTTTTTCTGGGCTTCAATGGTGTCTCATGTAAAATGAGAATAAAACCAAAAAACCAAACCTGTTGCCATCAAGTCAATTCCGACACATGGCGACCCCATGTGTTACAGACTATAACTGCTCCATAGAATTTTCTTGGCTGTAATTGTTATGGAAGCATGTTGCCAGGCCTTTTTCCATTTGCCATTGGGTAGGTTTGAACCACCGATCTTTAGGTTAGTAACCAAATGAAACTGTTCATGCTACCCAGGGATCTAAGATGAAGACGGCAGCTCCTATTCACAAAGTTGTTGTATAGGGGTTATGGGTTGGTTTGTCCTAACTCCTAGAACCTGTGGATGTTACCTTATTTACAAACAGGGTCTTTGCAGATGTAACTAGCTGACATGAAGTCATCCTGGAGTAGGGTTGGCTTTAGTCCAGTATGACTGATTTCCTTATAAGAAAAGAAGAGACTCAGAAAGACAGACACACAGGGAAGAATGTCATGTGAAAACACAGAAACAGAAGGAAGAAAGCCACGTGAAATTGGAGTTTTGCTGTTACAACCTAAAGAATGCCTGGGAAGGCTATAAGCTGAGAGAGGCAAGAAAGTATCTTCTCCAAGATTCTTCAGAGACAGCAAAGCCCTGTCGACATCCTGAATTCAGACTTCTAGGCTCCAGAACCATGACAAAATAAATTTCTGTTGTTTTAAGTCATATTAAAAAAAAAAAAAAAACTCGTTGCCATCGAGTCAAATCTGACTCATAGCGACCCTATAGGACATAGCAGAACTGCCCCATAGAGTTTCCAAGGAGTGGCTGGCAGATTTGAACTGCTGACCTTTTGGTTAGAGGTGGAACTCTTAAGCACTGTGCCGTATAGCTGGTGGTGATCTGTTACAGCAGCTCTGGGAAACTAATAGATTAAATGAGAAAAGGTGCCTGCACATAATAACGTCCAGTAAGTGTGGTTTGAATGAATGAGTCAGTGAAAGAATCAATGAATTTCTTGCCTATGAGCATTCTCATGGTCTGAGTAAACCCTGGTGTCTGGAAAGCAGTTGAGTCATTCCTAGACGGTGAGTCAGTCTCCCTCACAGAACCTGCCCATGCCAGGCCAAATGGCCTCCTCTCCACGTTCATTCACCCACTCACCTCCTTCAACCCCACTTTCAGAGCTGTGGTGGCCTGGATGATGATGCCCACAAGAGCAGTGAACACCAACAACTGGTTCAGGGCTAAAAGTTAAGAAGGTAAGTGTCTTAGTTGTCTAGTGCTACTATAACAGAAATACCACAAGTGGATGTCTTTAACAAACAGAAATTTATTCTCTCAGAGTTTAGGAGACTAGAAGTCGGAATTCAGGGTGCCAGCTCCAGAGGAAGTCTTTCTGTCTCTGTTGGTCCTGGGGGAAGGTCCTTTTCATCAATCTTCCCTTGGTCTAGGAGTTTCTCAGTGCAAGGACCCTGGTTCCAAAGGATGTGCTCCACTCCTGCTCTTATTTCTTAGTGGTATGAGGTCCCCTCTTCTCTGCTCAATTCTCTCTTTCATATATCAAAAGAGATTGACTCAAGATACAACACAATCCTTTAGATTGAGTCCTGCTGCATTAACATAACTGCCTCTAATCCTGCCTCATTAACACCTTAGAGGTTAGGATTTACAACACATAGGAAAATCACATCAAATCACAAAATGGACAACCACACAATACTGGGAATGATGACCTAGCCAAAATGACACATTTTTTGGAGACACAAATCAATCAACAACCAGGTAACAAAAGAGAGATAAAAATGTTACGAGTGGGTATGGAGCCCTCAAAATATATCCTCAAGGTGATAGAAAAAGTTGGGAACAGATAACCAAAACCAAAAAAAAAAATGTTAAAATGACAAATGTTTTGTTACATATATATTTACCACAGACACACACACAAAATGTGTCTTTGAGTCAGATTTTTAAAGGCCTATTTACCATATAGGGTGTTAGGAGATTCAAATCATTGGAAAGACTAGAAAAGCACCTCACACAATAAGCTCTCAATTAGTATTAAGTTAAAAAAAAAATAGTGGGAGTGGGAGAGCTTTGAAAGCAAGGATAAGGAGTTGGACTTAATCTTGGGAGGCAACAGGAAGTGTCTGATGGCCATCTGCTTTGGGTTATAGAAAATTTTAAATGCTAACTGTGGAGAATCATCCCTTCTGGTGTAGTGGCTGAGAGCTTGGCTGCTAACCAAAAGGTTGGCAGTTCGAATCCACGAGCCACTCCTTAGAAACCCTACGGGGCAGTTCTACTCTGTTCTGTAGGGTTGCTATGAGTTGAAATCAACTTGACGGCATCAGGTTTGGTTTTTCGGGTTTATAGCCATCCATCTCTTCATCCTCCCATCTAGCCAGCCATCTACACATCCACCCAATGGTTCTCCTACCATGTATTAAGCATTGGATTAGGCATTCAATACATTTTTAACAGTGGCAAAGAAAAGAGAAGTCCTGAAATCCCTTCTCTGTTAAAGAATCATGTCCCAATTGCTTCTCCACCCAGTGGCATCACTAGAGATGGGGTGACCCAGCGAAGTAACTCATGGTGTGCTAATTACCAGAATATTGTAGCTGCAACACCAGGAAATTTGAAAACATCAGTGACTATAAAAACACCAGCAGCAACGAAAACATCAGATCGCATTTGTAGCGCATGCAGAAAAAACCACATGATTCCAAGCATCATTGTAAGTGATAATAATGGCAGCTCTGAACAGAGTGAATTAGAAGTTTTGAAATTAAATTAGCATAGAGTTTTAGCCTTGTGGTTATATTGATATGTGTAAGCTGGGCTTACAAAAATGTTTTTGTTTTTATAACTGACTACAGGAATATTTTTATAAAAAATAATGAATTTCTGCTGAAATACTGCATACAAATTTTATAGATGGTAATTTAGTGTCACCTCCTCTGACACTGTCACCCCACGTGGTCAGCACCCATCACACTCCCCTAGTGATGTCACTGTCTCTACCTGCTATACCTCCAAACTATGAATTGTTTATGTAAACTAAACTATAAGCTTAGATTTCCTGTGTTCTGTTTGATTCAGTGGATTCCTCAGGTCAGCACCAATCTCAAGGGCTTTCCCCATAACAGTGACTAAGACAGGCAGCATTAACCCTGTGTCTGGGAGAAAAATCCAGACTGGGCAATGCTATTTTCAGCAGTGAGGTCCTGAGGCACAGACTGAGCCACCCCACCACCACTGCAATGCTGTGTCAGGAGCATGGGCTTACCTCCAACCTTAGTGGAGACATTAGGGAAGTCCAAAGCCTACGTCTTGGGGAGACAGACTACATTAGAGCCTGTCTTAGTTATCTAGCGCTGCTATAACAGAAATTCCACAAGTGGATGGCTTATCTGCAGTCTTGCCTGCCAATCCTGGGATTCATCGATCTTCACAGCCCGTGAGCAACAGCGCTGCTCTCTGACCTGCCGATCTTGGGTTCGCCAGCCCCTTCAGCTACGTGAATCAGGAAAACCTCTAGCCTGACCCATGAACTTGGAATGTTCCAGTCTCTATAATCGCATGAGCCATTTCCTTGATATAAATCTCTGTATGTATGTATTTATATGCTTTACTGGTTTTGTATATTATTTATTTGCTTTACTGACCAACCTGCAGGAAAAGTCGGTCTTTCTTCTGCAGTGCCCCTTAGCATTTTTCTCTTTTCCTCCATTGCAGCACTTAACATCTTCCGTTGTTAATTTGCATGTTTTTGTCCCTCGCTGAATTGTGAGAACTGCTAACTTTTGATAGCATAGATGCTATAACCACTAGCTAATGAGCAGACACGGAATTAATGAGTAAATGAAGGGCAGTATGGACCCAGAGCCCTGCTATCCTTGGCTGGTTGTGGAGCTTTCTCTCTAGACTGTGTGCTCCATTGGTTCAGGATTCTCCGTCTTATTCACGATTGTAGCCCCCCGCCCAGGACATTGCCTGGCACACAGGCTCTGGAGAAATGTCTAATGAATTAATAAATGAACACATGAGGCAATGACTAGGTCCGTTGAGCAGGTCGAGAAAGGAAGGCTTCTCCATTGGGTTGCCTACCACTGGAGGAGGGAGTGCGCAGTAAGGGTTAAGAGAGCGGACTCTGGAACCTGTTCTGCCACTTACCAACTGTGTGACCTTGGGTACCGTTATTTTATTTTTATGTGCCTCAGTTTCCCCATCTGTAAAATGATACCTACCATGTAGGGTGTTGTAGGGATTAGACAAGTTAATCTAGAGAGAGCACTTCAAATAGTGCTAGGCACACAGAAAGTGTTCGCTGTTATTACTACAGTAAGTCAAACACCATTATGAAGACGCACCCAGGCTCCTTTACACGAAAGTTTTCTTGTATCTTATTTTGCTTGTATACCCACATCCCCAAGTCCTCTAGCTTCTGGGATCGCCCTTCTTTATAATATTCAAATAAAAGGGCTCCAGCTCACACCTCACATTCTACCCAGCATCCTTGCCAATATTTCCGAGAGTTTCAGGTTATGTTCCCCTGGTCACCTCCCCCTCTGAGTTACCTTCTTCCTGCTCCCCAAGTGGTCTTGTCCACACTACGCACCACATTGTCCACATACTCACAGCCATGTTTCACAGAGCACCACAGCCACGGGCTGCTTCATGTGACAAATCTTTCCACAGGATGGGAGGGTATTAGGGGAACTACAGACAGCACTGAACAGCAGATAACTCAAAATTGCAAGTTAACTATTTCTGTTTATAAATATCCTAAACTAACCCAAAAACCAAAAAAAATCAAACCTTTTGCCGTCAAGATGATTCTGACTTATAAAAACACTATAGGACAGAGTAGGACTGCCCCTTAGGTTTTGCAAGGCTGTAATCTTTACGGAAGCTAACTGCCACATTTTTTTCTCCTGCAGAGTGGATGGTGGGTTCGAACCATCAACCTTTCAGTTAGCAGCCGAGTACTTAACCACTGCACCACCAGGTCTCCTAAATTATGCCTACCGCAGGGAATTTCTCACCCCAGCCTTCACCCTGACCCGCCCACTATCTTCTTTGGGATCTGCTCCAACCCATCCTTCCAGTCCTGATGCTCGCAGTGCCCCTTTACCCCCTGTTCCCTGGCACCTAAAGCCCTTGTCTCCTCCAGGAGTATTGTGAAGTATTTGAAATATTTTGAAATCATAACATTTTTGCCATCAGGCAAAAACAGAAAATGTGTTTATTTGACAGAGCTATTTAATTCTGCTTTGTTTCAACTACTGTATCCCAGACTAGGTGCTGGGGCCTGCCTTTATATAAATAAAAAAGGCTTGGCAGTTTTTTTTTTTTTTTTTCCTTAAATGAAGTCCCGCCTACTCTGATCTTTGGGCAGCCACTTTCTTTAACATGTTGTCGAGTGAGTGACAGCATGTACTCTCTTTAAAAATGAAAGTAAAATTGAATGCGCGGCAGCTCTTCTGGCTGTGTTTCTTTTGTTACCTCTCCGGGATCTACTCTGAGCAATCATGTCTAAGGGACCTGCAGCTGGCATTGATCTTGGCACCACCTGCTCTTGTGTGGGTGTCTTTCAGCATGGAAAAGTGGAGATAATTGCAAAAGATCAGGGCAACCGAACCACCCCAAGCTACGTCGCTTTTACTGATACCGAACGATTGATTGGTGATGCCGCCAAGAATCAAGTTGCAATGAATCCCACTAACACAGTTTTCGATGCCAAACGTCTGACTGGACGAAGATTTGATGATGCAGTTGTCCAGTCTGATATGAAGCATTGGCCGTTTGTGGTGGTGAATGATGCAGGCAGGCCCAAGGTCCAGGTAGAATATAAGGGAGAGACCAAAAGTTTCTATCCAGAGGGGGTGTCATCTATGGTTCTGACAAAAATGAAGGAAATTACAGGAGCCTACTTTGGAAAGACTGTTACCAATGCTGTTGTCACTGTACCAGCCTACTTTAACCACTCTCAGCGTCAGGCTACCAAAGATGCTGGAACCATTGCTGGCCTCGGTGTACTGAGAATCATCAACAAGCCAACTGCTGCTGCTATTGCTTATGGCTTAGACAGAAAGGTTGGTGCTGAAAGAAATATTCTGATCTTTGACTTAGGAGGTGGCCCTTTTGGTGTGTCAGTCCTCACTATTGAAGATGGAATCTTTGAGGTCAAATCTACAGCTGGATACACCCACTTAGGTGGAGAAGACTTTGACAACAGAATGGTGAACCATTTCCTTGCCGAATTCAAGCGCAAGCATAAGAAGGACATCAACGAGAACAAGAGGGCTGTTCGTCGCCTCCGCACCGCTTGTGCACGTGCAAAGCGCACTCTGTCTTCCGGCACCCAGGCCAGTATTGAGACTGATTCTCTCTGTGAAGGAATCGACTTCTATACCTCTATTACCCGAGCCCGATTTGAAGAATTGAATGCTGACCTCTTCCGTGGCACCCTGGACCCTGTGGAGAAAGCCCTTAGGGATGCCAAGCTAGACAAGTCACAGATCCATGACATTGTCCTGGTGGGTGGTTCTACCCGTATTCCCAAGATTCAGAAACTTCTTCAGGATTTCTTTAATGGAAAAGAATTGAACAAGAGCATCAACCCTGATGAGGCTGTTGTTTATGGTGCAGCTGTCCAGGCAGCCATCTTACCTGGAGACAAATCTGAAAATGTTCAAGATTTGCTGCTCTTGGATGTCACTCCTCTTTCCCTGGTATTGAAACTGCTGGTGGAGTCATGACTGTCCTGGTCAAGCGCAATACTACCATTCCTACCAAGCAGACGCAGACCTTCACAACCTACTCTGACAACCAGCCTGGTGCTCATTCAGGTTTATGAAGGTGAGGATGCCATGACCAAGGATAACAACCTGCTTGGTCAGTTTGAACTTACGGGCATACCTCCTGCACACCGTGGTGTTCCTCAGATTGAGGTCACTTTTGATATTGATGCCAATGGTATCCTTAACGTCTCTGCTGTGGCCAAGAGTACTGGAGAAGAGAACAAGATGACCATCACTAATGACAAGGGCCGCTTGAGTGAAGAAGACATTGAGCGCATGGTCCAGGAAGCTGAGAAGTACAAAGCTGAAGACGAGAAACAGAGGGACAAGGTGTCTTCTAAGAATTCACTTGAATCCTATGCATTCAACATGAAGGCAGCAGTTGAAGATGAAAAACTTCAAGGCAAGATCAATGATGAGGACAAACAGAAGAGATTCTTGGCAGGTGTAATGAGATTATCAACTGGCTTGGTAAGAGTCAGACGGCCAAGAAGGAAGAATTTGAACATCAGCAGAAAGAGCTGGAGAAAGTCTGCAACCCCATTATTACCAAGCTGTACCAGAGTGCTGGAGGCATGCCTGGAGGAATGCCTGGGGGCTTACCTGGTGGTGGAGCTCCTCCATCTGGTGGTGCCTCTTCTGGACCCACCATTGAAGAAGTTGATTAAGCCAAACTCTGAGCAGATACCTTAGCGGTGTTCCACAGTAAAAATTTGAAGGACCCAAATCTGTACTACATTCAATGGCAGGTTTAAAAGTTACACTGTTATATTAAATTTCTGGGTTTTCTCAATACTTGAATATGGAATATGCACAGGGAAAGGAAGTCAACACTGCACTTTACTAGCACTGTATTGTAAGTGGAAAATGCAATGTCCTAAATAAAATTGTATTTAAAATTGGCACCATGTAAAAAAAATGAAAGTAAAGAAATTTATTGAGAGCAAAAGTAAGTCAAGCGGAGAACATGTCTGATCTCACAAAGTGAAAACTCAGCACTCCAAAATCGCAGAGTTACAGAGGCATTTTTATGAGGTAAAATACCACATTCTGACTGGAAGTTGCAATATTAGGTAAGCAGGAGGTAGGATATAACTTGAAGTAGGGGGAGGGGGAGGGGACTTTACAGTGAATGGTTGGAAACATGAACATGGGCTAAGGGGATTGGGTACACTCACATAATTGTCACAAGATGATTAATAGGGGGCCAGATTCTGCCAGTTCCACTCAGCTAGAGACCCAAAGTCATATGCTGTGAAGAAGTCAAGGTTACATTCTCAGGAATGCAGAAGCAAAAGTCACAAAATGGAGTCAGGCCTATACCTGAGCCAGCCACCCGAGGCATACCAGGCACCTCAGTTTTGGAACCCTTGCACAAACCCACCCAAACCCACTGCTGTCTAGTTGATTCCAACTCCTCTCGACCCAGTCGGGTTTCCAAGGCTGTAAATCTCTATAGGAGCAGACTACCACATCTTTCTCCCACGGAGCCACTGCTAGTTTCAAATCGCCAACCTCTTGGCTAGCAGTCAAGCACTTTCCCCACTACACCACCAGGGCTTGCACAAACAGAAACCAGTATTTAGTCAGGGATCCCTCATTCTCTCTGCCCAGTGCTGCTCCTGCTCCTCCTGCCCCTCCCCCTACCCTTTGCTCCTCCTTCAGACACTATAAATCAAAACCAAACCAGTTGCAGTCAAATCGATTCTGACTCTTATACTATAAAGGAGTTCAAATCAACAAATATTTATTAAATGGCTATTTTGTACTGAGCTAAATGCTAATGGAGAGAGAAAGATTTTCCTGACTGGTGAGGAACTAATAGGAGAAATAAGCTAGGTGTTACAGATTGAATTTTGTCTCCCCAAAAGACATGTTGAACTCCTAACCTCTGTACCTGTGAATGTGATCTTGTTTGGGGAAATAAAGTTTTTCTTTGCAGATGCTATCAGGTTAATGAGGTCATACCAGAGTAGGTGGGATCCTAATCCTTTCTGAGTGGCATCTGTCTTAGTTATCTAGTGCTGCTGTAACAGAAATAGCACAAGTGGACGGCTTTAACAAACAGAAGTTTATTCTCTGACAGTTTAGTAGGCTAGATCCGAATTTAGGGCACCAGCTCCAAGGGAAGGCTTTCTGTGTTGGCTCTGGAGGATGGTCCTTGTCATTAATCTTCTCTTGGTCTAGCAGCTTCTCAGCACACAATCCTTGGGTCCAATGGACCCACTCTGTTTCTAGCACTAATTTCTTGGTGGCGTGAAGTCCCCATGTCTTTCTGCTTACTTCTCTCTTTTATATCTCAAAAAGGATTAATTTAAGAGACACCTACCTTATAGATGGAGTCCTGTCTCATTAACACAACTGCCTCTAATCCCACCTCATTAACATCATAGAGGTAGGATTTACAACATATAGAAAAATCATATAACATGACAAAATGGTGGACAATCACACAGTACTAGGAATCACGGCCTAGCCAAGTTGACACACATTTTTGGGGGACACGATTCAATCCATGACAGTGTCTTATAAAAGGGAGGAACAGACACAGAGACAGAGTCATGCAAGGGGAAAACAGACACCATGTGAAGATTCATCTACAAGCCAGGGAATGCCAACGAACGCCCTAGGCTACTAGAGGCTGAAGGAGACAAGGAAGGATCTTGGGCTTCAAACAGGTTCAAAATGGTTCAGTCATGGCCAACGGAAACAAGGGCAGTGCATACATTGTATAGGAGCCAAAGCTCTTGCTTGCGGAATTTTGTCCTGAGTAGGAAACAGCTCTGCCCTGCTCAAAGATGGCGGCCAACTGCACCACTTTGAATCTGTGTCAATCTCCACATTCCTGCCAATAATCCAATCTCCTGCATCAACGTAGAGAGTGACACCCATTCAGAGAGGTACAGTTGGCTGCTATCTTTGAGCAGGGTAGCACTGCTTCCTACTCAGGACAGAATCCCACGGGCAAGAGCTTTGGTTGCTCCTACTTCGGTGAGTAGCATCTGGGGACTTAAAAGCTTGTGAACGGCCACCTAAGATACTCCACTGGTCCCACCCCATCTGGAGCAAGGGAGAATAATGAAAACCAAAGACACAAGGGAAAGATTAGTCCAAAGGACTAATGGACCACCACTACCACAGCCTCCACCAGACTGAGTGCAGCACAACTAGATGGTGCTCGCCCACCACCACCGACTGCTCTGACAGGGATCACAATAGAGGGTCCTGGACAGAGCTGGAGAAAAATGTAGAACAAAATTCAAACCCACAAAAAAAGACCAGACTTAGTCTGACAGAGACTGAAGAAACCTCGAGAGTAACACCCTTTTAATTCAGTACTGAAGTCACTCCTGTGGTTCACCCTTCAGCCAAAGATTAGACAGGCCCATAAAACAATAATACACATAGCTCAACCATATATATGAGACTAAATGTGCACACCAGCCCAGGGACAAGGACGAGAAGGCAAGAAGGGACAGGAAAGCTGAGTGAATGGAAAGGGAAACCCAAAGTCAAGAAGAAGAGAGGGTTGACACGTCACAGGTTTGGCAAACAATGTCACAAAATAACATGTGTATTAACTATTTAATGAGAAACTAATTTACTCTGTAAACCTTCACCTAAAGTGCGATTTAAAAAAACAAAAAAGAGCTTTTTTGCTATGCATCCTGTACACTGCCCTCGCGCCTGTCAACCATGACTAAACTGTTTCGAACCAGTTCAAAGCCTTGGATCTTACATTAAAGTGGACAGAAAGAAAGCACGATCCTGCCAATGCCCTGAATTTGGACTTCCAGCCTACAGAGCTGTGAAAATAAATTTCTGTTCCTTAAAGACACCCAATTTGTGGTATTTTGTTGTGGCAGCGCTGGGAAACTAAGACACTATGTGCGTTCATGTTTATGTACGCACTATACATATAGAGCAATATGTACTGCATATATACGTATGCACATATACATATGCATATGTACTATAAATATAGTGCAACATGTACTACATATATACATATGTACATATACATATGCATATGTACTATAAATAT
>NW_004443959.1:18504562-18519320 GCF_000243295.1 Trichechus manatus latirostris | reverse complement strand
ACATATACATATGCATATGTACTATAAATATAGTGCAACATGTACTACATATATACATATGTACATATACATATGCATATGTACTATAAATATTGTGCAACATGTACTACATATATACATATGCATATGTACTATAAATATTGTGCAACATGTACTACATATATAGGTATGCACATATACATATGCATATGTACTATACATATAGTGCAATATGTACTACATATTGCTCCTTGGAAATCTTATGGGGCAGTTCTACTCTGTTCTGTAGGGTTGCTATGAATCGGAATTGACTCGACAGCAACGGGTTTGGATTTTTGGTTTGCTTCAAACTCATAGGGGCCCTGGTGGCACAGTGGTTGAAGCAGTCAGCTGTTAACTGAAAGGTCAGCAGTTTGAACCCACCAGCCACTCTGCTGGAGAAAGGTGTGGCAGTCTGCTTCCATAAAGATTCACAGCCTTGGAAACTCTATGAGGCAGTTCTACTCTAGCTCTAGGCTGCCTAGGAGCTGGAATCACCTGGCGATCTCTCTCTGAAAGGTCACAACCTTGAAAATTCTATAGAGCGCAGTTCTACTCTGCAACACCTGGGGTTGCCAAGAGTAGAAATCAACTCAGTGGCATCTGGTTTGGTTTGGTTTTATAGGTGAGGAAGGCAAGGGATGGGTAAGCCAAGTAACTTGCCCAAAGTCACTCAGTAAATAAGTGGAGGTGCAAATATTCGAAACCAGGCAGTTGAGTTTTCAAGACTTTCCTCTAAACCACTATGCTATATATCCTCCTAACACACAAGAGGAAGACAGATGGAATTTGAATGCAAGAATGGGTTGCTTTTTATCATTTAAAAACCACCCTCTGAGCAGAGTTGCAGGGTCTTTCTTATTCAGCAAAGAACTGAGTTGGACAGCTTTGGGGTGGACTTGAGGGTACTCCAAGATTGTGTCAATGCCTGGACATTTTTCCACCCCTTTCTCTTTAGTGTAACATTCTTCATCTACATGTCGGCAGAGCAGCTCCATGTCGGTAGAACAGCCCTGCAGAACAAGTCAAAATATAACAGCATGATGACAGTAAAAAAAAGTGTCCAACACATTAGGCAAAAGATGTAAGAGCAGACCCTGCTGCAACGTCAATACAAACAGCAGCTTAAGGAAAAATCAAAGCTCGCCAAAGAAAGCATCACCTCCATGGCCAGAGTGGAATGTTTAGGTAAACAGAGATCATGAAAAACGTACAAAAGCCCATTATGTCTCCTCCTCAAGAACAAATTGTTTTCATAAAATACAAATCACAGCCTGCCTCACAAGTCTCAAATGAACAGCTTACAGTAGACTGCTACAGGATGACATTATGTCTCCAGTACAGAAATGAATTAGAGCATATAATAAGCACCCACCTTCCATTTTGGTAAATACGCTTACTCTCCCTCCCAAAGTATACAGAATAACATGGAGCATGCGTTTGTCTAAGAGCGGTGAAAATTGTCATTACGTCCTGCCTAAAATGCCCCTCTAATCCATTATAAGAAGTTAATCACTTCAGTAACAATAGTGTGGGCAGGCTGGCCAGTTCCAACCACAGCTAAAGTCATTGCTGATTCAGTGAATCCAGTCACAGCCACAGAGTTCCTTGATGAATGTTTTCTAATTTGTCGAGCGCTTTTGCACATAATCGTTGTAAATATAGATTACATTAGCTAGCAGCATTTACCTAGTGGCCAAAGAATGTCAACCATAACACCACATAACCGCTGAAACTTAAGCTGTGGATGTGTTTTCCATCTCTGACTAAAGAACTAATGAGTATGTTTTATGAGAAAATTCCAGGACCCTCCTTTGTAAACTCAATACAACTTCAAAAGAGTCTCTCCATCCACATAGTACAAAGTAGTTAAGTATATTTGAGCTCTGGCTTCAAAGGCTGAACTCTAGTCTGGAGTCTTAGCTCCAAGGTTCCGGCCCATGACTGCCAGACGCGGACGCAGTGTGGTGGGAAGAGAAATCCGGGTGATACCTCCCTTCAGGACTTGTCCCCACAACACAGACCCAGCCAACCTGACAGGGTTCAGAACCCCTGCTCTTACGTCCAGTCTTGACTTTGTCTTGGAAACGTATGCGGAGCTCTTCCTGGCTTTCTGAATTTTAGTGTGGGTGATACTGTTGCTAGGTGGGAGGAGCAGAGACTGCTTTCAACTTTAGCCCTGTTACCAATCGCCGGACTTTGGACAAATTCACCACTCAGAACTTCAGAATCTTCATTTGTGAAATGAGAATAATATCGTCTGGGATTGATGTAAGGGCTAAAAATGGTTATGCGTGTCATTTGGTTGAAGCTAACAAAAACAGAAGTCATTTATTACTAGTTCCGCTCTACCCGTCTGGACTTTTCTAAGAAATTCAACTTTGCTTCTCAAGTAAAGAGCAAGGAATACATGTTCTTTTTGAAAAAGGGAATTTGGGTCTTGTGTGTGCAAAATCTGTTTATCCTTCCTTTCTTCCTTCCTCCCTCCCTCCCTCCCTCCCTGTGTCTCTCTCTCTCTTTCTTTTTGTGAGGGGAGGGTGAAGTTTTAATATCCTGGTCTTTGGACCCTGAGATGCCCAGTGCCCAGAGCCGGTGCCCAGCACAGTCAGGTCGGTGGCCAGATGCCTCCTCGGGCCTTCCATGGAGGCAGACAGTCATCCTCAGCACAAGCTTCACAACCAGCTCAAGCTGGCATGTAGAGGCCCAGGTGCCAGCCTAGAGCAAGCCAGTGGCCAGCACGGCCCCGAGTCCCACAGCCCGCCCCCAGGGAGAGCTGCCAGGGCCCCGAAGCACCGAGAGGCCCCGTGTGAGAGGCAGCCCCCACTCACGTACAGGCGGCTCCAACAGGAAGATGCCGTAGCCAGCCGTCCAACTCGTCACAGTGCATGAAGGCCATGACTGTGATCCCGATGGCAGGAGGCTATTGCAGAACCAAGAGGGGAAGCTGTCTCCTGAGGAGCTGGCGTCCACGCAGTGCAGCTCGGACGTGGGATGGTGGGAGATGGAAGGCAGAGGAGCGCAGCCCGGGCTGGTGGTGAGCTGGATGGATGCATGGCTGGGGGCGAAGGACCCCGGATGTCTCTCTCCCTCCATCAGGGGCTGCTGAGGTTGCAGCAGTGCTATCTGGAAGTGGAATTCCTTTTCTGAACTCTTGACCTATGTGCCACATTGCTAGAGATCATCTTGATTAATCAGTAAAAGCACCCGTTAGGATTTTAAATGACATTACCTTTTTTTAGTCCCAAAATAGTTTCCACATATATGGAAACTCTGCTTGATTTTATACCCAAACCACATACCACACCACAAGGCAATACAACCATGGGTAGGAGAGACATGAGTATAGTAACCTGTTGCTGTGGAGTTCATTCCCACCCATAGCGACCCTACAGGACAGAGTAGAACTGCCCCATAGGGTTTCCAAGGTTGTGATCTTTATGGAAGCAGACTACCCCATCTTTCTCCTGCAGAGAGGCTGGTGGGTTTGAAGCCTGGTGGGTTTGAACCTCCCACATTTCAGTTAGTAGCCAACGGCCGCAGAGTATTTAATCACTGTGCCACCAGGGCTCCTAGGAATACCTTTCCAAAAAACAAACCCATTGCCGTCCAGTCAATTTCGACTCATAGTGACCCTGAAGGTCAGGGTAGAACTGCCCCATAGCATGTCCACGGAGCGCCTGGTGGATTCAAACCGCCAGCCTTTGGGTTAGCAGCCAAGCTCTTAACCACTGCGGCCACCATGGCTCCACGAATACCACTACTAGCGCTTAATTTCTTTCCAGTTCTTGCCATCACAGCTAGTGCAATGATACCATGAGTTTGGCCTTCCTCCGCAGTAGGACTCCAGATCAGTCTGGGACGAGGCTCAGAGCTCACGCAGTCCAGGCAGAACCTAGGGGTCTGTGTTATCTCTCTCCCCTGAGATAATGAAATGGCCAGATCCTCACTGAGATATTGCAAACGCAGGTCTCGAGTGTGAAGGCGTTCAGGGCATTAATAACTATTTAACCTCATCTTGTTTTTCTTTTGTTTATTTTGTCTTTGGAGCTATATGGATTGGAGACTGTATTTTGACAATATAGCATCTGAAACACTCTATAGAAAATGGTGGAAGTAAAAGCATTAATTGAAAAAAATATATATTTGCCAGACAATATAAAAAGATTTGTGGTTGGACTATGGGACATAAAATGAAGAGTGTGCTTCTTAGCTCAAGTAGATACATGAGACTAAATGTGCCGCTTCTGTCCGGAGGTGAGATGACGGGGCAGAGAGGGTCAGGAGCTGGTTGAATGGATACGGGAAATCCGGGGTGGAAAGGAAGAGTGTGCTGTCACAGCACAGAGAGAGCAGTTAGGATCACATAGCAATGTATGTATAGATTTTTGTATGAGAGACTAACTTGAACTGTAAAATTTCATGCAAAGCACAACAATTAAAAAAAAAAAAAAAAGATTAGTGGTGCCAGAGGTTCGGAGAGAAGAGGGAGGGATGAATAGATGGAGCACAAGGCATTTTCAGGGCACTGAAATTATTCTGTATGATACTGAAATATTGGACACATGACCTTATGTGTTGTCAAAACTCAGAGGCCTGTACAACCCGAAAAGCAAACCCTAATACAAACTATGGACTTTAGTCAATAATAATGTCTCAATATTGGTTCATCAATTGTAACAAATGTACCACAGGAATGCAAACCAAAACAAAAAACCCGTTGCCGTTGAGTCAATTCCGACTCAAGGTGACCCTATAGGACAGAGTAGAACTGCCCTATAGGGTTTCCAAGGAGGGGATGATGCATTCGAACTGCTGACCTTTTGGTTAGCAGTCGGAGCTCTTAACCACTGTGTCACCAGGGCTCCCAGATGTTAATAACAGGAGGAATAGCGTGCAGGGGAGGAAGGGAAACTGTCTGTGCTGTACAATTTTTCTACAAACCTAAAACATAAGGTCTATTTAGAAAAAGAAAAAAAATCTTTGCCAAGACTTAGCATTCTCTTAAGGCCCTAAATATCTGGCTTTAATACCTGCTGCACAAATCAGAAGTTTATTTATCTGTTCATTTTCACTGTTGTTGTTTTAATTAGTGAACAAAGATCCCAGAGCAGTGGTTAATTTTCTTTAATTTCTCAAATCAGTTATCGTGGGCATCGTCAATGGCTCATTTAAAAATAATTTTTGCAATCGAGTATTAATGACATCAAATTGGCAAGTGCAAATTAAAAAAATTGCTTGTAACTAAACCTAGAATTTTTCAATAATTTGCAGTTTTACAGGGTAGGTGCTTCGTGGTCCTAGCAGTCCACTGAGGAATTGGTTCCTCCCATAGTGCTGTTAACACTTGGGAAAAAATCTCCAAGCACTTGTGGCATATTTCAAAAGAAGCAAGCTTGCGTAGAGTCTCGCCAGACAGGCAGCTCTGGAGGCCTGAGCCCTGGCGGATGTGGGAATGTGGTTCCCCAAGCCTCAGACCATCTGGCCACATTTCTCCGCCAGAGCTCTCCATTCGAAATTCACTTTTGTTTGTTGCACTTCAGATACTTTTGGACACAATCTCTTACTGCTGCTCTACCATATGTCCCTGTTTCCCCCCTTCCTATGAATTCCTTCTATCTTCCCCACTAGTTAGGCCCCTGACTTGAGGCAGTGGCCCCGTCAGTCTCCTCTCCCCCGGCGACCATCTCTCAATCACTTAATCATCCTGCTCAGAGCGGGTCCCTCTGTGGTGGAATTTCAGGCTCAGGACCAGGCAGCGGCCAGCCGCAGATCACTTGTTAGTTTCCTCAGCTAGCAACAGCCCTGACTGCAGTGAGCAAACCGAGGGGGTACTCTCAGGGGAAAACTTCAGTGTGTTACCTGCCGTGTAAAGAATCCAGTCCTCCTTGCCCTCTATGCTCCCTCCCCTATGGCTCCCCCTCTCCCCCAGCCTCACTAAACAAGCTCTGTCTTTTTTTTTTTAAATCAACTTTAAGTTTTAGAGCAGTTTTAGCACATTGCGCGAGAAGGCATGTGGGGTCCCAGGCAGAGCTTGGGCTATCACAGCCAGGAGCCGAGCTGTGTCTTTTGGTCTCTCTGCCTGAGTATGAGCTGCCATCCCTTTCTTCCTCCTTGTCCCTTTGCCACCCACATCCCATGGTAGCCACCTCCTCCCACCAACAAGAATATTCATCTGGCTGAATAGTCTTGGAAAGTCACCAGTTGTATAAGTTACGGCAAACAAGTCAGCAGAATTTCTTGTCTCCATGCCAGCTCTGTTAGAACTGCTGACTTGACTAATAATTATAACAATAATAGAAACAGCAACTACTAAAATGTTCTGAGCTTTTCAATGCGCCAAGCACTGTGCTGTGTGCGTCACACATGTTTTTCATTTCGCCCTCGCATCGACCTCCCAGGTAGGACCGATTATTATGCCCATTTTACGGCTGAGAAAATAGAGTTGGAGAAATTAGGTAATTGACTCAAAGTCCCATAACTAGTATCTGAGTTTAAGGCCATGTCTCACTTAAAAGCCCGAGTGCTACTGACTTCAGGCGTCCTGGCTCCCCATTTTTGTCTCTTATAGGAAACCATTCCCCCCACGGTTTCATTCCCTTGTCAAGTAGGAACTCCATTCACAGTCAGCTCTAAATGATGACAGACACAAACGCAGAAATAACCAGAAAAACCAACAGTGGTGGCCAGCCTCCTGCGGCTTCTCCCTGTTCATCTGTAAAGTCCTGATACATTTGGGTGGCATGGCTGTTTAAGAACCCGAAACCTATGACAGCAAAATGCACTCTTGTTAACCTCCAGGTACCCTTTCAAAAGTGCGTGGTCCAGTACCCTGGAACCATTCATTCTGGGAGTAATCATTAAGTGTGACCTCTGCTGCCTTCGAAGGTGCACTTAGCCAGTCAGGGACAGAGTTGGGCATTGCTGAGTTGGGGGCTTGTTTTGATGATGCTCTTACTGTTTTGTAGATGGAGGGCACTCTTCTCTATAGAGCAGAATTTTCTGTTTTGTCTTCTCTCTCTTTTCCCGCTTTCTGGCTCCATGTGGAGTAGTTCCCGCCCCCAGCACTCAATTGTTCCAACTTCGCCCTCCGCCCGCAGTGCCAGCACACCACTCTGCAGCGTTCTGAAGGTTTCCACTTGTGCAGACAGACCAGGAATCCACAGCTACTTCCAGGTCCAGCAGGGTGGCTGCTATTTCCCATGTCTACTGCCAGCACTCCCTGAGGACTTGGTCCAGCTGTGTGAGTCAGGGCCGTGCAGCAAGGGAGGGAGCAGGAATTTGCACACTGACAAGTTTGCTGATACTTTAAAAGGAATTCTATCCAAATCATGTTCCATATACATATGATTTTCCTGCCTAGTGTCAGTTTGATAAAAACTGCCAATGAACCCAGGCTGGAGGAGTGACGTAGGAAATTATCACTGGAAAAGATCACCTGGGGACATTTGAAATTTAATTGTATTAATACATTTTGCATCACCTAAACATCATTTTAGTAGGATAAATCCTCACAAGAGGACTCAATCTGAGCAACAGGGCTCGTGGAGGGTGGGGGGTTAGTTCTTCTTCGGAGGATTAACCTTGCCCAAAGGTAAGTTTGTCCCTTGACTAGCTCCTGGGAGTTACCCTCTAAGCCCTTGAAATGTCCTGCCTGATAAGAGTGCCTTTGTTTACATGATGACCTCAGGCCTCTCCAGATAGTCTATGCTACCAGTGTGATTCATGGTGGGGACCTTGGGCTGCACAGTATCAGCTTGATTTCTGGAGGGGCTAGAGACCAAGGTTAGCCATTGACCAGCCTCGATAAAAACCCTGGATACCAAGGCTCAGGAGAGCTTCCACGGTTGGCAACAGTCTATGTATGGAATTAAGCACTGCCCACAAGACTCCAGAGGACAACTGGCGGCTCTGTGCTTGGTCTCTCCTGACCCTGCCCTCGGAAGCTCTTCCCATTGCTGATTATGATCTGTATCCTTTCACTGTAATAAACCGTGAATGTAACAGCTTTTCTGATTTCTATGAATCCTTCTAGCAAATCATTGAACATAAAAGCGGTCTTGGGGACCTCCCAAACTGTAGTAGCGGAATCTGGGACAATACTAGAGGCAGTCCTACCCCTCACTTTGTCAGGCCCAGGGCAACAGCACGACTGGAGACCCCAGCCCATGGCGTTTTCTTTCCATTCTGACTTAAGATGCTGCCTTAGTTATCTAGTGCTACTATAACAGAAATACTACAAGTGGGTAGCTTTAACAGATTTATTTTTCTCAGTTTAGGAGGCTGGAAGTCCAACAAATTCAAAGCACCACCTCTAGGGGAAGGCTCTCTCTCTGCCAGCTCAGGGGAAGACCCTTGTCTCACCTTCTCTAGCCAACCGTACTTGGAGTTCTCCTGGGCTTGTAGACTGGTCTACTTCTGTCATCTTAGGGAGTGTGAGTCGTTCCCCCCCCCCAACCCGTGTCTGCCTTCCTCTGTGCTTAATCTGCTCCTTTCTATCTCAAAAGCGATCTGTTTAATATGTATCCTACCCTGATAGGGCCTCATTAACATAACAAAGAAAAGCCCTATCCCCAGTGGAGTTACATACATGGGCAGCTCATCTCCGGAGGTGGGATGAGAAGGCAGAAAGGGATACGAGCGAGCTGGTTGAATGGACGTGGAGAAACCCAAGGTGGAAAGGAGTGTGCTGTCACATTATAGGGATTGCAACTAGGGTCACATAAAAATATGTGTATAAATATTTGTATAAGAAATTAACTTGAGCTGTAAACTTTCACCTAAAGCACAATCAAAAAATAAACCTTTGGGCAAAAAAACAAAAACGCCTCTGTGCGATCCTAGAACTAGAGCAACAAAAGCTGACTGTGTATAGCTTTGGTGGGTAGGCATGTGGAAGGACAAAGGTATGGGAAACGAGTCTTGTGGAATGGGAAGAACAGTTAGCAGCTGGTCGGTGCCGATATGGTTGAGCCAGGGTCTCAGATGCATAAGGATTCAAGCAATGGAAGAAGGCGACTCATAGACTGAGAATCTGGGGAGAGACAGAGGCCGGTTCTGGTTGCAGAGACAGAGAGGAGGAGTTTTTGGTCAGAAGTAGATGCTCCAAACCTAGTTTCTTAGACTTGGGTAATGAGAGTGACCAGAAATGCAGGGTAGGGCTGAGCGGGAGGGAGATTCAGGCAGACAGCAACATTGCCATGTGGGCTGAAGAAAAAGGAAGTGAGGCTGGTGTGTAACAAAGGACTTCAGTTTGGACCTGTCAGGAAGCTTGGTGCTGAAGATGGTTAGAAAACCAACAAAACACAACAGAGTTCAGAGCTCAGGAGCTAAAGTCACTGAGCACAGGAAGAAAGAGAAGGCAGACAGTAAGAGGGGGTATATATACACGTATATACTTACATCTATGTAAGTAGAAGGCATGGACCCCAGAAGAACCTATGGTAAGTGATGATGGGGAAAAATGGCACAGTGGGGGCTACAGAGAATAGGTCCACCCTTCCTCTCCTCACAGTTTATAACGTATTTATACACCTTGCCACCCTTAAGATACATACTGAATACATTTTAAATAGATGACAAACCAATGGCAAAATACATGGAGAAAATTCTGAGGAAAATACAGAACGTTCTGTAGGTATAAAGCAATGTGGTCTGTCTGTCTGTCAGCACAAACCCATTCTGTATTCCCTTCATGTCTCAGCTGGATAAATGCTGTGGTGCTATCTAGTTTCTCACTCATGCAAGAAACTTCCTTTGGAAATTGAGGAAAATGAGAGTTTAGAGGAGTTATTAGGAGCTAGTAATATCCAGGCTGTGCATATGAAACTATAAATACATTATTTTAAATTTCCTGGAGAGGGGAAAGAAAAATGAGGAAGAAAGAAAGATTGCATTTTTTAAAATGCTAAGGATTGTCTGCCAAACTGAACGCAGCTTCGAAAGGTCTGTGAATGATTCAACTGTCAAAGGTTCTCCTGTTTCTCAAACACACACCCACAGCTCGTGTGTGTGCACGCACGTGAGGGATGCGTAGGTCACTGATGTTTTTACATACCTCCCTCCTTGCTTCTGCGCATGGGAGGCCATAAGGACTTGGGAGGGGGCTGGGGGAAATCTTGCCTCTCCAAATCTCTTGGCAGGTAATTCTTTTCCGTTCATTTAGACAGCTTTCCCCTTAATGTGTTGCCGAATATTTTCAGTTTATTTTGCTTCCAATTACCCCAGGAACGTGATAGCTATTACCCATGATTCTGTTCAGGTGGGCCTGTTTGCTCTCTTACATTCCTGGCCAACTGTGAAGAGACAGCAATTAGTACTGGATGCAACCTAATCCACCCCACCCCGCCCCCCTCTATTACAGCGTAATGCAAATCACACTGCCACGCAGTGAACCTCGGAGACAGGTGGATTCCTGCCTTGTCAGCATTTTAAATAGGCTGAAAGCTGGAGGTCAAGCATTTCCTGCCAGTGAGCGCAGGACATAATTCATTTGGTGAGACACACACAGTGAGACAGGAGGTTTGTTAAACTGTGCTCTGGAAGTTACAAGCCAAGGTCAGTGAGGCACCAGGGGGATTTCCATGAGCAATATGCAGAATTTTTTCAAATTATAAAAGTGATCCATTTTCATTAAAAAAAATTCAAAGAATGTACGCGGAAAAAAAACAAAAGTCTCCTCTCATACCTTTCCCTCCCGCTTCACTTCAGGCATAATCATGGTTAATGCTGATATATATGCTCTCAGGTCTTTTTTCTATAACTCAACACACACATTTTTAAGCTATTTAAGCCAAGCAACTCTTAGCTCGAGAAAAAGATCTTCAAAATTCTTTTAGCTTAAAAAAAAGAAAAATAGTTGTCAAGTTGATTCAGACTCACGGGGACCCCATGTGTGTCAGAGTAGAACTGTGCTCCACAGGGTTTTTAATGTCTGATTTTTCAGAAGTAGATCACCAGGCCTTTCTTCTGAGGACCCTCTGGGTGGACTAGGTCCCCAACCTTTCAATTAGTACCACCCAGGGCTTACTGGATCCCAAACCTGGAGTATTTGTTAAAATACAGATTCCGGGGCCTTATTCCTTGATAGTTTTATTTGGTAGAGCTGAGGAGGGTGGGCCTGGGCATCTGCATATATAATATGCTCCCCAGATGATGCTGTTGTAGGGAGCTTTGGGGAATCCATTTGTATCACAGATGGGGCCAATGAAGTCCAGGGACATGCCCAATGTCATACAGCTGTTGGCAGAGCTAAGAATAGGACCCAGGTCTCTTTCTACCTATTCAATGTCCAAATTTCCTGTCATCATGCCACATTGCCAGAGCCCAATACGAGTAGCTAGGATATGATTTTTAAGAACAACAGAACCGAGTATTGAAAATCAAGACTGTTTGAATTATACAGTTCTTCCTCACCATACTGGGTGGGCCCTTGGCTTTCGATGCTGCCATTTTGGTAATGAGAACATTTTGAAATTCAGCCTAATTTCATAACCATAAGTGGCCCAAATGGTTAAGCGCTCAACTACTGGCTAGCTGCAAGGCTGGTGGCTGAAACCCACCCAGAGTCTCCTCAGATGATAGACTTGGCCATTTGCTTCCGAAAGGTCACGGCCTTGACAACCTGATGGTGCAGTTGTACTTCGCACACATGGGGTCACCATGAGTTGGAATCAACTTGACAACAACGAACAGCAGCTTTAAAAAGAAAAAAAGATCTAGTTGATAATCCTGTCCAGTCCTCCTCTAGGTATCAGTGATGAGCTAGTCTGAGGGAGACGCCTCACAGCCTTCGGCTTAGAGGCCAGCAATGCTCGATCTGTCAGCCATGACCAGGACCAGGCTGAACCAAGCTATTGTTGAGTACCAAGAGGAAATTTTACAATAAGCAAGACTTAGCAAACATTACTGTGAAGTAGCAGTCTTCACTGTGCAGATCTTCCGACCCCTGGGGGTAGGTTCCTTTGGATGTTCCTTCTAACATAGAAAAAATATGGAAGTACTAGTCCACACTCGGATTTTCCCATAAACAACCACCTAAGTTTTGCATGGAGCCCTAGTTGTGCAGTGGTTAAGAGCTCAGCTGCTAACCAAAAGATCGGCAGTTTGAATCCACCAGCCGCTCCTGGAAAACCCTATGGGACAGTTCTGCTCTGCCCTGTAGTGTCGCAATGTTGCATTATCCCTCCCCAAAGAATGAGCCTTTCTCAATAGACTAGAGACCGGTGGGGTATGCCCTCAAGCAATTAACTTCTAAAGATAAATGTCTGGCACTGTAACATTTACGTTTGAGATAAAATAAAATTTTAGGCATACATAAACTTGTTACTATCCACCCTATAGCAACCCTGTAGAACAGAGTAGGACTGCCCCATAGACTTTCCAATAAGTTGCTGGTGGATTTGAACTTTATCAGTCCTATCACTTAACCACTGCGCCACCAGGGCTAGGATGAAGTCAATTTTAAAATGTTTTTGCTTTGAATTTTTCTTTAAACCATGCCTTTTTACTTCAGGAACAAAACAACCACTTCTTTCCCTCTGTCTCCTTCAGCAATCTCAGTTAACCTCAGACCTGAATTCTTACCTTTAATCAAAGACGTGAAGCCCAATCAGAGGGCTTCACGCCCCACCTCTCTCCAGATTCCAGTCACACGAGTTTGTCATAGCAGCAGGATGACCTGCAAGGATCTGCAACCCAGAAGTCCAAAACCAAATCATCATCCCCTCCACCATTAGCATTGACTTCGCCCTGGCTCGCCTGGGGAACGGCATCACCACCTGTTGGTGACGGATGGATGGCAGCACCAGGTCAACAGTCCTCTCTCCTTCAAACTGCCAACACGTCTTCCTCCGCATTTGCTATTACATCTATGTTCCCTTTCTATCACCTCCAGAGTTGCTTTAAATCCGGCCCTTCTTACCTCTGTATCCTCCCATAACATGTTTCTCAAATATCCCCAATGGTAAGAATCACCTGGAGTGTTTGCTAAAAATGTTTCCCAAACCCCTCCCCTGGAGAATCTGATTCAGTAGGTTTAGGGTAGGACCCAGATGATTCTTTATCCGCAGGCAAGGTAAGAATTCTGTGATCACATAGCCTCCTAATTGGCCTCCCTGCCTCCAATAGCTCCCCTCTCTCATCCACTTGCCATTCACTATTGCCAGCTCTTCCAAAGGCAGAGCTCCAGTGCCTTTAATGGTTCCATCTCCTGAAGTCTCAACTTCATAGCCTGGTATTTAAGGCCCTCCAGCATATCACACCAGCCTATTTCTCCCTTTCTTGTCCTGTGTACACTTACCATCTGTGAACAGTTATTATGTATTGGATCCTAACAGACTGTGCCCATCTCTTTACAAATATATTTGCCACTCTTGATGACAATCCTTATGTGTATCTACCCCTCTCTGATGCATGAGGAAATGGAAGCCCAAATAAATTAAGTAGCTGTCTATGATCACAGAGCTGGCAAATGGTGACACTTGATTTCCTGACCCCAAACGCTTTGCTTTTGTCCACTTCCAGAGACCTGAGTACCTGCCCTCCCATCAGCCTCTTCACTCTTCCAGTTCATGCTACTCCCTCTGCTTTTTTACCCAACTGTACTCATCCTTCAAGACCCAAGTCACCTCCTCCATGAACCTTCCTTTCCCAACCATCTTGCAGAAACCTTGCTCCCAAGGGGGGGTTTTTGTGCTTAGCATAACCACCTTTTTTACCTAGCTATTTCGGATTTGGCTATGGTTCCTTTCTTCCCCACTGGACTTTGAAGGCAAGGACTGGCTTCTTCTTTTGCCTCCCCCAAGGGAATGTGGAGCCCTGGTGGTGCAGTGGTTAAGAGCTACAGCTGCTAACCAAAAGGCTGGCAGTTTGAATCCACCAGCAGCTCCTTGGAAACCGTACGAAGCGGTTTTACCCTGTCGTATAGGGTTGCTATGAGTCAGAATCCACTCGACAGCAACTGGTTTGGTTTTTTCAAGGGAATGTACTTTCTTCAGAATATTATGAAGAGTTGGCAGAATGGAGTTGGAGAGTGATAGTAGTGTAATGTCACTGAATTGTACATGTAAAAAATATTGAATTGACAAATGTTTTAGGACATATATTTACCACAATAGGAAACAAAAATAAAAACCTGATAGTAGTACTTGGAATAGTAAATGTTGCTAAAGGTTTTAGATTTGGCAGCAGGGGACAAGGGGGAGAGGAAAACTTATAAGTATATTAAATTATTTTGAGGTAAAGTTGGTACCTATATGAATTTTCATTTAGTCTTGGCCAATGTTTCACAAAACAAGCTATTTCTAAACCTGGTTGGCTTGGCCTTACCTTGCAATTGAAACACCCAAAGGAATTTCTTTTTAATTTTCTCCTTAAAATCACGGTACAAACTTGTGGGACCCAGTTATTCACTGATGAGGAGGTGGGATCCCAGAGTGAGCATGGAAGAATGCAAAACCAGGTACCTTCTGAAGCCTGCCTCAACACTCCCTCTTAGTTCAATGCTGCCCCCTGCTGGCTGGACCTCTTACATACCTCCGCAGTGCCCCTTGTGGCCCTCACCTGACTTTTACTGGAAAGTATTGTATTTAAGGTCACTACAAGGTGAACAACCTGCGTTATGCAAATGACACAACCTTGCTTGCTGAAAGTGAAGAGGACTTGAAGCATTTACTGATGAAGATCAAAGATCACAGCCTTCAGTATGGATTACACCTCAACATAAAGAAAACAAAAATCCTCA
>NW_004443959.1:18502039-18503548 GCF_000243295.1 Trichechus manatus latirostris | reverse complement strand
CACTCGGCCTCCTCTGCTTCCTGCGGACACAGTCTCTTGTACGGAAACACCAGCCTGCACTGGCTGGCTCTCTGAGTGCCATTTGTTGGTTGCTGGTGTTGCTTTTTTTTTTTTTTCCCCTGCTTCTTTGGATTTCTTGCTTGCCTCTCGCTGCCTCCCCCTCCTTTCACTTGAGTGCCTGGCTCCATGCGCCATCTTTGCTTCTTCCTGAGGGGCTGCGGAGCTCCTTTCGAGTGTGGAGCTGCTTCTCGGTCTGGGCTACCGCGCTTGTGGGATCCTGGGGCTTTTGTTTGTTTGTTCGTTTTGAATATTTTGTTTGTTTTCTTTTCCTTTTCTTGAGTTGGGAGCCCTTTCTGGCCAGGCAGAGCTGCGTGGCAAGGAACTCCCCATCAGCTTCCACAGACGTGCAGAGGGATCCCTGAGAGCATTTCTTTTTTCATTGTTTTTTTTTTTTCCTGTTTTTTTGGGGGGCCTTTCTTGTTCTTTTTTTTTATTTGTTTTGTTTTCTTTTCCCTCTTTTCCCTTTTTGTTTTCCTTCACTGCTCAGTTTCTCGTCCCTCTATATCTTCCTTCTCTTTCTGATCCCTGAATACCAGGCGTTGTATACCTCTACGCCTTCTAGCCAGGCTGTATTGCAACACCTGAGAGTGACTTCCCCAGACCGCATAGCTGCACTGGTGGGATCCCTGAGAACTTGGCAGTTCTTTAACCTTTCTGATTTTTATTTATTCATTCTTTTCTTCCTCTTCCCCTTTCTGTTTCTCTCCATTTCGTAGTCTCTCATCTCTCCATTCCAATGGCAAGCTCCCCTAGCATTCTTTTTTGTTTGTTTGTATGTTTTTGTTTTTGGCTCCTGTTCCTCTCTCCTCTCTCCCATATCCATCTTAGCTCCACGCATAACAATCTCCCCGCTGTATCCTGCCTACCTGCACTGTGCGCTTGACATCACACCACCAAGCAGCACGGGCACGGCCTACTGGAACCTGCCCTGCACTGATTACCGACCCGCTCTGGTGGCTGTAGTAAGTGCC
Source organism: Trichechus manatus latirostris (assembly GCF_000243295.1). Taxonomy (NCBI): domain Eukaryota; kingdom Metazoa; phylum Chordata; class Mammalia; order Sirenia; family Trichechidae; genus Trichechus; species Trichechus manatus. The sequence continues at coordinate 18,502,517 of NW_004443959.1, read as the reverse complement.
ACAAACAACCCGTCCCAGTAACTCCTCTTCAGATACACCTGCCCTGCTGTACCATATCTGAGTGACTGACCCCGCCAGTTGGAGAAAGAGGCAAAAAGTATTGAACGCACAGATGAGCAAACAACAAAGAACATACAGTCCACCTGCTTAGACATAGTCAATTTTTTTTTTTTAAAAAGGGACAAACCAAACAAATCTACAATCAATAAACGAGAAAAATAACTACTGAATGCCCTGAAAACAGCAGACAATATCTAAACATTTACAAAAACAGGACAGGATGGTTCCAATAGGGGGCCAAAATAAAACACCAGATGACTCTCTTGTGGAAGAAAATACAGTAGAACTACCTCATAGGGAATTCAAATCTCTAATACTCGGAATTCTCCAAGAACTGAGGCAAAAAGCTGACAAAGATGAGGAAAAAATAGACAAATTCAATGGAAAATATAGACAAAAAATTGGAAGAATTCAGGAA
>NW_004443959.1:18377259-18496207 GCF_000243295.1 Trichechus manatus latirostris | reverse complement strand
TAAGGATATTGTTGATGTGTTGTGAGATTGTTAACCATTGTCATAGGGCAACATTTGTAGTAACTGTTAAATGAGAAACTATTTTGTTTTGTAAGCCTTCACCTGAAGTACAACAAAATACAAAAACAAAACACAAAAAAAAAAAAGGAAAATAAAAGAATCGAACGCCGTATTGCATTGGGCAAAATGCTGCAAAAGACCTCTTAAAAGTGTTGAAAAGCAAAGACGTTGCTTTGAGGACTAAGGTGTGCCTGACGCAAGCCATAGTGTTTTCAATCGCCTCACTTGCATGCAAAAGCTGAACGATGAATAAGGAAGACCAAAGAAGAATTCACTCCTTTGAATTGTGTTGGCAAAGAATATTGAATATGCCATGAACTGCTAAAAGAATGAACAAATCTGTCTTGGAAGAAGTACAGCCAGAATGCTCCTTAGAAGCAAGGATGGCAAGACTACGTCTCACATACTTTGGACATGCTATCAGGAGGGATTAGTCCCCGGAGAAGGACATCATGCTCAGTAGAGAGTCATCGAAAAAGAGGAAGACCCTCAACAAGGTGGATTGAGACAGTGGTTGCAACAATGGGCTCAAGCATAGGAACAATTACAAAGATGATGCAGGACTGGGCAGTGTTTCGTTCTGTCGTGCGTAGGGTCACTATGAGTTGGAGCTGACTCAATGGCACCTAACAACAACAACAAGAAGGTGACCCACGGTGGGAGATTTTTCTCCCCTTAGAAACCACATTCAATGAGGTGTGCGTGGCTCTACTGGCTCTGATCTGAAGAAATGGACAAGCCTTGTATTTATGTTTGAGATAAACCCACTGCCATCGAGTCCATTCCGACGCATAGTGACCCTGTAGGACAAAGCAGAACTACCCCATAGGGTTTCCGAAGCTGTAATCTTTACAGAAGCAAATTGTCACATCTTTCTCTTGCGTAATGACTGGTGGCTTTGAATTGTCGACCTTTCAGTTAGTAGCCGAGCCCTTAACCACTGCACCACCAGAGCTATTATGTTTGAGATTGACATTACTCTTCTGAAAATAACAAACAACGGAGCCCCATCTTAAATAATGTACAGGCCCTACTGAAGGAGAAAACATTAAACACGCCCCCCACACCTGAAACCAACCCTGGCTATGGCCAAGATTAACCATAAAAAAATACTTCCAAATGAAATGCGAAAATACTGAAGTCGCAAGGGCTTTTATGGTGCACCTGCCACCTCAACCAAACCAAACCCGCTGCACTGACTGGATTCATAGTGACACTATAGGACAGAGCAGAACTGCCCCACAGGGTTTCCAAGGCTGTAATCTTTGCGGAAGCAGACTGCCACATCTTTCTCCCATGGAGCGGCTAGTGGGTTCGAACCACCAACCTTTTGGTTAGCAGCTGAGGGCTTAACGACTGCACCATCAGGGCTCCTTATTTACTACATTAGGTGGCAACCACTCTTCATTTTCTGAGTGGAGCGTCACTGAGAAAGGAGAGGAAAAGACCACATAGTGACATATATGCTAACCCCCTGTCAGAAGCATGGCGTCTGTTGATACAGCCAAACCCTGCACTGCAGACAGGGATACTGAGGCGCCCAGAGAGAAAAGAGTTTCCCTGCCATCACAGGAACCCAACCAAACCTGTTGGCGTCTAGTCGATTCCGACTGATAGTGACCTATAGGACAGAGTGGAATTGCCCCATGGTGTTTCCAAGGAGTGGGCTGGTGGATTTGAACTGCTGACCTTTTGGTTAGCAGCCAAGCTCTTAACCACTGTGCCACTAGGGCCCCCTAGGTCACCTAGCAGGTGCTAGGAAATGCTAAGAAAGTGCCAGGTATCTTCTGACTTAGCTGGGCTCTTTCTTTTCAACTCTGCTGCCTAGAGATTCACCTTCTTTCAGCGTAGCGCTCTACCAGGAAGGTTGCAGACCTCAGGAATTCTGGGTTCCTGCAATCTTAAGAAAATCACTCCCATCAAATATGCAGCCACTAGGCTAATGCTTCCCCTCCTTTAAAATTAATACTCCTTGTTATTTTTTCCTTATAACAGGAATGTATGGTCAACGTAGAAAAATTTGTAGGTAAATTTAAGCAAAAAGAAGGCAAAACAAAACACATCAAGAAGACCACTGTATTTTTATTCTATTTTATACTTATAATATTATATATATATTTTTTCTATTCACAGACTTATGAGGGAGGGCTGGCTACTGGAGTCCCGTCTCTAGTCCTTCTCCCCTACCTCCCTCACTGCCCTAGAGTCCCCGAGGCACAGCTCGGAAACCAGTGAGTCAGAGATTTTGCCCTTCCAGCTAGAAAATGGAGCCCTGCTGGCTCAGTGGTTAAGAGCTCAGCTGCTAACCAAAAGGTTGGAAGTTTGAATCCACCAGCGGCTACTTGTAGAAAATAGCAGGAAGACAAGCATGTCGCTGGACTAGAGAGGAAGCCTAGTGGTGGGTGGGGAGCATCCTGTAGGGGTCTCTAGGAACAGATGGGAGAGAGGGGAACTCCTCAGAGGAGAGTGAGCACAAGGAGAGTAGCAGCAACTCAAATAATGGGCAAGAAGCAGGTGAGTTAGTGTGGAGATTCTCTACAAACTAACTGGCTGGTTCAACCTGGTGACCTCAAAGCAGGGCTGGGACAAATAGTTTCCTAACTTAGTAGTCAATACATCTCTGGAGGAGGCGGCCTAGGTTCAAATCCTGTCCCTGCACTTAGTGGCTGGGGGATTTCAGGCAAGTCACTCAATCTCTGTGCCTTCATTCCCTCACCTCTCACATGGAGTTAATGATGTGAGGTTTAAATGAACAAATACACATGAAGATCAATAGTGCCCGGCACTCAGAAAGTGGTTGGCCTTAACTAGGGCTTCACAGATACAGGCTTAACTACCATTTTTAAAAATAGATTTTAGGGTGCTGGGAGGTTGCTAAAAGTTTGCATTCATGGGCTGCACCACTGTGTTTTCCAAATGGGTCAGGCGAGTCCCCCAAGTAGGTTCTGCTGTGGGTGATAGGCAGATCTATCCTTGGTTTCCCTTTAACCTGCACCTGAGTAGCACACTGGTCTTTAATGGGAACACCATGTACCCGAATGAAGGATGCTCCAAGGAATGGCAAGTATCTGATGCTCTTGGGAGCTGTGTGAACGGATAGCCCCTGGATACTGAGAACTGGTACTGAGGTTGATTTGCAAAGGGCCTGAAAGTGGAACCAATGCCAATTTAAAGATCTGAAGTAGCAGTGGACACACCAGTGTTCCTTGTGCTATTTTATTTTTACACCTTAAATAGTGGTTAATTTTAATAGGGCTTCAAGTAGATTGGTCCAAGAATCCTTATTCTGGGTACATTTTCTGCTGTAACAAACCAGTAATTCAGTAGAAGTTTCATTGGCATCTTAAATATTGCTGTAACAGGCTCACCTTCAGAGGGGCCTTAAAACTGGTATTTCAAGACCAAAAGACATGGTCTCTTTTCACTTGAAGAGTGAGGTAGACACCCAAATAAAAGGCAATCTGCGTGAATTAACAAGGCTGGGCTCCTGACCTTCATTCCCTTACATTGCTTTCCTATTGTGCAAAGCAAAATTCTAAATTAACAGAGCCCTTCTGAAGATATGCGCTAGTACTTTGCTACCTTCGTCACTCCTAAGACTCGGCATTTTCCCTTTCAGCCTATACCTCTGCTCTGAAATTCTCACAGGCCTATTTTAGGTGAAATTCAGAATTCCAGCTGGTCATTGTAGAAGCAGCGAAGTCTTGGGAATAGCTTACCTAGAGTGAATGAACTTAGCTTGTTCGTACCGGGAAGAGGAGACTGCATTAATATGGAAAGGAGGACCACTGCCTGGGAAGAACAAAGATGCTTCTTCACTTCCCCTACTCCTAAAAAAAAACTAAAGCAGGTCTTAGAAGTGATTTAGAAATCAAGATTCAAATTCTTAATTTTATCTGGGGGGCACTGAGTTTGTTAGTGGTGGAATAATTAGAATAATCCATTGCCCTTGAGTCGATTCTGACTCATAGTGACCCTATAGGACAGAACAGAACCTCCCCACAGGGTTTCCAAGGACTCCTGGTAGACTCTTTTGGTTAGCAGCCAAACTTTTAACCGCTACTCAGCCAGGGTTTCCTGTTTTAGAATAGGATAGTGATAATGATGGGGGCACAATGTGAACAATGCAGTCAATATTATTGAATTGTAAGTATGCTGCTGGTTTTGATGCTTGCATTTTCACAATTAAAAAAAAAAATTCAGACTCAAGACAGACTAAGATACGGAAAGTGGAGGGGTTTTTCCCATTACTCCACAGAAATAAAATAATGTTAACTGTGGACCTACCTTTCATACTCTCCGTCAGATAAGCCCGAAGCATTTAGAATATTGTTAGGTCAATACTGCACTGGGTTCCTGGAAATGTTTTTGGCAAATATAGCCAATAACGTAATTCACAAAGCAGGAAGCAAGCTGAGCATCTGAATTGAACCTGTCAAAGAAAATTTCATTGAAACCTTTGACCAAAGTGTAATTAAGAAAAAAAAAAAAAAAAAGATTGAACTAACCTGGACCCCTGCTAAATTCAGCAAAATCAAAATTGACTTCTAAACAATGCCTGACTTTTTGGGCTCCTTACCTCGCTAACCCACCTTAAGTAGTCAGGAAAATGCCCTTCCACGGTGGCTGTGTCAACACCTGGAGGAAATGTAATGGTCACAGGTGCAGCATGTCACATCTTGTTCCCAGAGGTCGGTACACAGTTATCTGAAATCCCCTTACAGAGGATATTATCAGAAAAATACGTTGCTGCAGGCAAGGTATTTTCAACTTGTTTACCATGTAATCAAATAGGGTGTAATGTCCTTAATGCCTGCACTACACAATCTCAGGAATCTCAGGAAACCTGTCTTAAGATGACTAGGCAATACCTGGGAAAGCCTGTCGTGACTACGGGAAGAGGCCCCATCCTGACATTATGTCCCCTGGACTCTGTAGCTTAAAACTAAAACCATTCCCAAGGCCAACTCGTCAAAGATTAGACTGGACTATGACATAAAATGATACTCGCAGAGTGTGTTTCTTAGCTCAAGCAGATACGTGAAACTAAATGAGCAGCTCCTGTCCGGAGGAGATGAGAAGGCAGAAACGGAACAGGAGCTGGTTGAATGGACGCAGGAAATCCGGGGTGGAAGGGAGTGTGTTGTCACATTAAGAGCAACTAGGGTCATATAACAATGTATGCAATACATTTTTGTATGAGAGACCAACTTGAACTGTAAACTTGCACTTAAAGCACGATAAAAAAAATGTCGTTACCAGTCTGCTGCCCAGCTGTGACATGCATGACTCTCGCTGTGAACTCTATTCTTTGTCAAGACCCTATAAAAATGTTTGTGTAGTTGTTTTGTGAAATGGCTTTCTGGTGTCATTCCAATGAGCCATGTAGTTTCCAATTTGAAACATTCTATAAATCCTTAATATTTAAACCCTTAATAAACCTGTTTTACTCTGAAATAGCATTTAAGTTTTCTCTACAACAAACCTCAACATTTGGCTCTAAACACTGAAGACGGGAAATAAACCAGTCATCAAGCAGAAAGTCCTTTATTAATTGACAAACAGGTTGTTCAGATCAATGGTAGAAAAAGGTAGAAACAAAAATGAGAAAACGGTGTAACAGTTTTATATGGAGATGAGGAAAAGGGAAGAAAACTTTGGAAGCTGGCATCAGCAGATGGAACTATGATGAAAATGAAGTCTTATTTTCTAGATCCTTCTGTGGCCAATCTATCAGCTTCTTCATTGCCTTTGATGCCTTGATGGCCAGGAACATACTTCTATTAACAGTTAAAAAAAAAAAAAATCCAGAGTTTATTACTTCTCCCAAATCTTTTCCCACGTCCTAACTCACCACAAAAATCAGCAGTGAAGTTCTGTCATCTACCTGTTACTGCACACAAAGAACTTTCTGTAGACTGGTCAAGTTAAAAGGAAACAAAAATGTTTTGGCTGAAGACTGCTCCTCCAATACCTTGGGTACTTTCCTTACAACCATCCTGAGTTAGAATGAATAATTATGTTCATTATCGAAAAAAAGCCTTGAGGTATTTTAAGGCTAGTCTTCCAAAAACCTCGGGTACTTCCCTCACCTACATTCTGTATTTGGAACCAAACTACAAAGATAACAATGGTCATTGTGCAGAAGTCTTTTTTTTTTTTTTAGTTCACTCTTTGGCATTATTACTTCCAAGGGAAAATGTAATGTGGTAATATAATAACTGTGGAAAAATGGTGGTAGTCTTCAGAATGCCAAATCCATCGCTGTAGGGCAAACTTGCCAGACTTCCCACTCTTCATGTCTTTCAAATGTAAGCTGTTATGATGGTAGCAGCACTGTAGAAATCTTTGATTTACTCTATTCCCTCTCCCCATTTGAGGGACACAGTACTGAACTATCAGTGGAGCAAAGAACATTATATGAAAAAAATAAGATGGAGGGAATGGAAGCCTCCGATTTTCAACATTCACTGAAATAAAGATGGCATTTTACACGTCTAATATTAACAGAATAGCTACAGCATGAAGACATCATTTTTGTGCGATGTTCCAGCCAAATGCCAAGTCCCACCATGGATCCAATGACCCTCTTTAAAGGCCTTAGGTCTTGTCTTCTCCAAAGACAAATGGACCTACAATGCTGAACTTCAAAAGGGTACTTCTCCCATCCATTGGAGCTTTGTTTACTCCTCTCCTGTAATCTTTCCTCCTAGTCCCTTAGTTTTCCGTGACCCCTAAAATGATAGCCTCCCATGTTACTAGAAAGAGATGTTTCTATAGGAAAAGTAAATCTGTATATATTAGAATTTCATAGAAAATAAAATGCAGGATTATGGTATCCAAAATTCAGAAATGATAATTTTCCATTAAATACTATGTAAGTAGTTTTCCTAAATTCATTTTTATCACCTCTCAGCCAAAATTCCTTACATGGGAATGCATCTCAAATCATGTGCTGAAGAGTTGAGTGTTGTTTTAACAGTGTGTCTGTTTTAAAAAGATGCAAAGCGAAGCTAGATAGTCGCACCAGCATTAATTTTAATTACTTTGGATTTTACTATAATTTTATCAAGAAAATGGATTTATTTTTTAGCAATTGCAGTTCTAACTAGGTCTCTGGTACTCAATACTAAGAGCTGTCAAGTGGTTTACTGAGGAAACCATTCCACCTTTTGCTTTTTATACAATTAAAAAGTTAAGAATCACACTAACAGATAATTTTGGGTAAGTTGCCAAAAGGCATAAATTTATAACTATCTTCCAATGTTTTAACTGTTCGTATAGCCCTAACCCACTGTTGTTATCTACTGTCAAGTGGGGCCCCCCAGTTATGGGGCCCCATGTACAACTGAAGGAAATGTTGCCCAGTCCTGTACCATCTCCATGATCAGTTGGGGATCAGACCTTCGTGTATCTATAGGGTTTTCACTGGGTAATATTTACAAGTAGATCCCCAGGCCTTTCTTTCTAGTCTCAGTCTGGAAGCTCCGCTGAAACCTGTTCAGCATCGTGGCAACATTCAAGCCTCCACTGAAGAAGGTGGCAACTCATGAGGTACACTGACCAGGAATGGAACCCATGTCTCCCACATGGAAGGTGACATTTCTGCCATTGAACCATCAACGTCTCCTATCCTAGCCTAGCAGTTCAAGAATTATAATAAGAACAGCAAGTCTTTCTCACCCACTGAATATCCATGCCTCGGGAAGCTTGATCAATCTTCTCAAAATCACTTCTGTTGACAACATCTCTTCCAGAGGCTGTTTTCCATCCGTTTTGTTTCCAGTTATCCATCCATTTTGTTACGCCTAAGCGATTAAAGTAACAGTACCTCTGAGGATAAAGTTAACTAGCCTTTCAGTTTTCTAAAAATTTTTCTACGTTCAATTATCTAGTGCCTTTTCAAAAATGAGAAAAGAATCTCCTTGGATTCTGCTGAGACATGTTCTCTGCCCCTGAATTGCTGAGAATCTGGAATTTGGACAGCTCAGACATGGGTCATCAGGAAGGTTAATGGGCCCTCGGCGGGGGCAGAACTCTCTTGGAAAAAGGGAAGGAATTAACATTTGAGATGTTTTGTTCTCTTTATCTTGCTTTAACCTGCACAAACATTGCTCTGGCGGCACAGCACTCTCTACGCAGGCACTAGGAGATAGAACGGTTGTGCAAATCAAACAAGTGGGAGACACCAGACTTTTGGCATTTCTGTGATACTGAGGGGAGCTGGAATGAAGGGGTAGACGTTGGTGGAGGGGATGGTCAGGAAGACTTCATGAAGATAGTATAAAAGGATGTGTAGGTGGGATGCAGGGATGGGAAGTCTTTGCTTAAGAATTCTTCTTGGAACACTAAAAATCCCTACAAAGTTAAAAAAGGGAGTGTGCGAAAGGTGGGGGCCAAGAGCTACACTACCTCAATTCAGTCTGCTCCAGGATTACAGATAACTCATTTCCTTAGAGACTGATGTGAGACATAAATAAGCATTTTCCTCCAACCTTGTCCGCCTCTGGAAAGTGCCAGGGATTTTTTGCCAGGTGTCTTTAAGTGTTCTCATATAACTCACATCTAAAGGTACGCTTTATTCCTTTACAGAAGAGAATCTGAGGCCGAAAGACTTGCCATGGCTGAAAACATCAGTTTTCTTATTTCCAAAAGACCTTGAGCCTCACGGACAGGCAAGCGTTCCCCTATCACACAGGGAATAAGGCCACCAGGGGAGATTTGGCTTTCGGTTTGCTAGTCTTGAAGCTGACATAACTAACTGATGCCTTTGGCTGAAGATTAATAAACGGTTAAAAGTAGAGCTTAATTCTTGAGACTCTTTCACTAAGTACATCTTTTCAGTGCTCTTATCTGGAGCCTTTTTTTTTTTTGGCTTAAGAATCACACCCAAGCAACAGAAAAGTAGACAACATTTCTGATCTTCCTTTCAAGCACCCCTCCACCCACGCTTTTCCCAAATGACATCAGTGAACAAATAAAGTGCCTTCCAGTCTGTTTTTACCTGGCAATCTGGAAGCTATTGTCATTCTCAGTGGAAAAGTTACCTTGGATGACAAACTTGCTATCAGTTTCAATGATGAGTTTGTCCATATTTAGGCTCTTTGCTTGTTCAATTGCTTTGTGGGCTGCCTGTAAGAAAATTTCTGACTTTTCTTCTTCAGAAAAGGACACATTTTCCATGTAAAACACATTAAAAATGTCAATTTAACACACGGCATGCAATGAAACTTCGGTCATCACACTCTACGTGTACCTAGCCCTAGGTACCACGCTTCTCTCATCTGTCTTCTTGATCTAGGAAGGCAGGATCAATGTCAGATTTATCCTAGAACCCCAATGCGTAGTGAATGGCGTGCTTAAATACTAATATCCTGAACTGACACCTAGGAGTTTTCAGACTCTTTAATGGTCATTATGATTGACTAGCAAGATAGTGTTGGGAGGTTGAGGGGTTGGGGAGGAGAAAGTTCTTAGCTTCCAAGCCAAGAAAGCAGCATTGTGGTTTCAAAGGAAGAGCCACAAAGACATGAATGACTAAGTCTTGGTAGTATGTAAGACTTACTAGAGTGACTCTGCACCTCTTAAAAATATATTCAACTGTCTGTGGAGGATTTGGGAGCCTGGCTGGTGCCAAGTGGTTTGCAGTCGACTTTGAACCTAAAGGGTGGTGGGTGGAACTCACCCAGTGGCTCCAGGGAAGGCCTGGCAAACTGCTTCTGTAAAGATTGTTGTTGTTAGGTGCCGTGGAGTCGATTGTAACTCCCACTGACCCCAGGTGATCATAGGGTTTTCTTGGCTGTAATATTAGAGGAGCAGATTGCCAGGTCGTTCTCCCAAGAAACCACTGGATGGGTTTGAACAGTCAACCTTTCAGATACCAGTCCAGCACCAACCATTTGCAGCCACCAGGACACCTTTCTGTAAAGGTAACAGCCAAGAGAAACCTTTGGAGCAGTTCTCTAACACACACGGGGTGGTCATGAGTATGCAAGGGGTGGTCACGAGTATAAATCCACTGGATAGCTACTGGTAATGGGAGCATTATTTCATTGCTGCCCCTTGTTACTTTTATGGTAGAATTAGATGTGAAAACAATTAGCCTTATTCATTCATTTTAGTAAATTGGGGGACAGAGAAGGGGACATGATTCATCTTTATAGAACAAATTAACAATGAAGCAGAGACTACAATGACAAAACCTTCCAAACTGCCTGAACGCAGTGGTCTGGCATGCGGCGGCAGTACCACCTTGTTAATGCGGCTTAGGAAACCCTGGTGGCGTAGTGGTTAAGAACTATGGCTGCTCACCAAAGGGTCGGCAGTTCAAATCTACCAGGCGCTCCTTGGAAACCCTATGGAGCAGTTCTACTCTGTCCTATAGGGTCGCAATAAGTCGGAATAGACTTGACGGTAAGGGGTTTTTTTGGGGGTGCTTAATGCGGCTTAGGCAGAAAATCTAGAAGGAGCACAAAGGCAAAAAACTTGAGGATGGGTGGACCATGAGGCCAGAAATGAAACCAGAAGGCTCTTCCTTGCTGGACCAAGTCTGGGAGTCCCGCTGACTACACCATTACAGCATAGGCAGGAAAGGGAGCTCGTCCGTCCTGTACTGATTTTCTCCCCTTCACAGGAACTAGATTGTAAAATAAAGACGGCACGCTGAATGTCAGCTGTTGTGTGAGTTAACACGACTTACCCTCAGTTCTGCTGTTTGGTTTGTCTGTCGTCCAGAAACCCTCTCGCTGACATTTCTGTTTCGGGATTTAGAAATAATTTATTAATTTTTTATTGTCTTAAAAAGTTCCCATTTTGCTCATGGACCTCCTAAAAAAGTTATGAGAAACAATCTACATTGTCACTCATTTCTGGCATCATTTAACTTTTTACCTTAAATTTAAATTACTGCCAAGAAGGCAATTCCTGGCATCTTAAAAATACAAATAGCTCTCCTCATGTATTGTTATCCAGCTCTCCAACTATACAGGATTGGAACTTTGTACAAGGGGAAGGGAGAATTCCCAGGGATTACCTGAGGGAGTATGTTCTTAGATTTGGCTAAGATTTTAGAGAAGGGGGTTTACCTGTGGGCATTGAAATGTTATCCAATGGAATCTGACTACCATACTTATTGATAGGGGCTGCCGTCTGCTTGAAAAGCCCACAAATAAGATCTTCAACAGCAGGAAATTTTATATCTATCTTCTTTCACCATGAACACATCCCACACCCCACAGAATTTTATTCTAAATAGATTTTCATGCTTGAAAACTTTACTGATCAATCGATCTATTCACCAAATACAAATGCAGGATTTAAAATGTCTTATGTCCAGAAACAGCCCTGGTGGCACAGTGGATAAGAGCTTGGCTGCTAACCAAAAGTTTGGCAGTTTGAATCTCCGCCAGCTACTCCTTGAGGCAGCTCTACTCTGTCCTACAGGATGGCTGTGAGTAGGAAATGGACTTGATGGCAAAGGGTTTGGTTTTGGTTTTTATGTCCATACTGTAGGTGTTTTCTCTTTTGGATTGAAATATTATAATTGGCACACAGTAAGTATTACATTTTGACACTAAAGTATCAAACATTTTTATCTGAATGAATAATATTTACCGCTAGCAGGAAACAGAATTTAACATCAATTTTATGATCTGAATATCTTAAAATTATCCATGCCCATATACATCTTGGATACCACGGACCCCCCACACCCCCAGTAAAGTCTTTAAAACCCTTTTCTAAAAAAGGAAAGAGGAATGACAAGTCTCAGTGCAGTGGTTCCCCCAGGTGAGAGGAGGCAGAGGGATGGGGGGAATGCTCACCGCTCAGTGCTCTAGTTTTCCTACGTGATGGTGAGTTGGCAGGTGAATTCCTTATTAAGTATAAATATACATCAATGGATGGAATGAACACTTGAAGGCTTTACATGGTCTAGTGATAAGCATGTTATGAACCAAGAATTTTTACTAGTTCTTTAAAAAGACCTTTTTTTAAGAATTTAGCAGAGGAGCCCGAGTGGCACAGTGGTTAATTGCTTAGCTGCTAGCTGAAATGTCGGCGGTTCGAAACCACCAGCCACTCCTGGAGAGAAAGATGTGGCAGTCTGCTTACGTAAAGACTACAGCCTTGAAAATCCTATGGGGCAGCTCTACCCTGTCCTATAGGGTCGCTGTGAGTTGGAATCAACTCCATGGCAATGGGTTTTGGTTTGGTAACTGTTTAGCTTTAATTTTATTTTACTTACAGTGGGTTGTTGGGTCCCCAGAAAACGCCACATCCAGCTTTGGCTCCATCTCTCCCATTATTTTTGCAGCTGCCATCTACATAAACAGTTGGGATGCGTTCTGCAAAACAAATCCAACTGCCTGAGGATTATGTATGCCTCAGTACACATGCCAGGTTCGTGGGCTACTGGATGAATATGCAACTTCCTGGCCCCAGCAATAGCAAACGCCGTGTAGCCAGAGCGAGTTCCTGGCTTCACCGCACAAGTGAATGCCCCATTGTAGGACCAATCTCCTCTGGTCCCCCAGAGTTGCAATTGAACTTAGGTGTCCTCCCCACTGCCTGGTGCTGACTCACAGCATTTATCAGGACACAGTACTGGTTCATGTCTGGGTTGTCTCGCACACTCAGCACCTAGAGGGTAAAGGACCAGTTATTGGATCTTGTCCTCAGAGCGCAACAAATGGGCATTGAAAGAGTCCACACCCTGGCCCCTTTTTACCCTCCTTCCCAAAGCAGTCTTTTAAAGGTGTTCTTCGAAAGGGTATTTATGTTTACTTTCAGTGCTTAGCACAATGCTTGGCACACACGGGTTCTCCCTCAATCTGTTGTATTTATTTAAAAAAAAAAAAAATTCAGTCATTACTACACTTGCCAATTCCATTGTAAGCACAAAGCAATTTTCCTACCAAATATCCCACACTATGCACGCTGGAGGGAAGGGAAGGGGGTTGGAGTTTTAAACTGTTTCTTGGTTTGTCTTCAGACAAATAGGGAAAGCCTTCAAGAAAACGTTTATGGGAATTGAAGGGGCGGGGGGAGACGTTTTCTTCCAGTCTGGGCTGAGAACTGAAGATTTTTTGATCTCCATTACAACCAAGCTTGTTTGGGCGACCATGTAATACTTAAACGACCCCTTGTAACCACTAAGAATCAAGGGCATCTCCCTAAAGGCCCCGAAGGCACGCCAAAGTGAAGGGGCAGGGTTTACCATAGCTGTGGCCAAAGAGGGAACCAAACAGACGCAGGATTTTAGCGATGTCACACGCGTACCCACTTCAGGGTCGCTGGGTCCTTTTGCAAAGTGAAGGCACCATCTAATCCTTTTTTTTTTTTTAAACAGCTCTGTAGAACACTAACAGACTTACTAGACGCTATAGATCTACGACGGACCACGTGGGGGCAGCGGGCTGGAGAGGCTTTGCAATCCTGAACTTCACATTCGTCCACCAACTTAGAGGAGCGGCGGCACCGCTTGTCCCACAAGTCGTGCGTTGGGAAGTGACCGGCAGGCGCAGAAACAACTTGGTTACAAACTTGGCGCACACTTTGCTCCACAATCCGCAGCTTCTCAGGTTTTCCACACACCCTCCCATCCACATCCACCAGGGCTGGAGAGGAGCGACTACGGCCGGCGGGGATGGGGTTGCAGGGACGTCATGGACAGAGTCCAGGGAGCCCAGAGGCCTCAGTGCCCACCCTGGTTAGTTTCTGGACACGTTTACGTCCTTTCTCCTAGGGCACCCCAATTCCCTTCACTTAAGTTCTCAAAGTTTATGCGTGTAGTGAACTCATGTGAGGATGTTGGAAATTAAAGGTCTTTGCAAAACAGAGGATACGACGTGCCAGGAAGGCCCCTGAACGCCTCGACAACTGTCCCCATAGACCTCAGGAGTATATAAGAAGTTCTGACCCGGGACAAGGAGGTCGTGGTTTCCAAAGCAGCGCCTTGGCCAGTCCCTGGGACAGTTGCTCCAGCCCCTTACAAAGGCGGTCTCCCCTCTTCCCTTTTGGGAAGTTTCCGAGATGGCTCCCCGGGATCCCTCCCGGGGATCCCTCTCCAACGCTCTGGCGACAAGTACCAGGGCGCGCGCGCCTCCAGGATGTCAGGGTGCCCTCCCCTCCGAAGCCAGCGGCTCACCTCCGCCACGGCCAGAGAACTGTCTGCGTCGTTCCCCGGAGTTCATGTCGGACTTTTCCACCACGATCGATCAGCCACCTTCCGGGTCTCCGCGGTCTGCAGTTCTGGCCCCGCGCAGGCGCAACCAATTTGAGGAAGCGGTGGCCGGGAGGCGGCGCCGGCTGGGAGACGCCCACCCCACGTTTAGCCTGGGGGCATGCGGGGCACTAGGCTGCCCGAGTCTCCGCTGTCTCTCGCCCTCCTCGCTTCCACCTGGCCGCCGCCTCCTCTCCTCCCGCCCCAGTCACAGATGCCCTCTGGCAAGTGTTTTCGCCCCCTTCCTCCCTTGTCCTCCAACCCAACACCCAGGCCACCTGCTAACCTCAACATCTAGTGAGCTGGTGAGATGCAGGTGCCTCCCTCCGAATGAAAGCAAGCTGCAGACTCCTCTTCTTAAGGGCTGTGTCCCCAGAATTTTGAACTGAGTCTGAGTCTGACATTCATTAAGATCTCACAAAAATATCTGCTGAACAAATGCAGAGATGAATGAATGAATGAAGCTTAACAATGAGGGCTGCGTAATAAGTGGGAGGTCCAAGGGTAAGGGACCTCCAGGGGCAGGTGGGAAGTGTCAGAGAGAGGAAAGACTGTGTTATGCACCAGTAACAGCCCAGACGTTGTCCCATGTAAGGATTAGAGGATAAGAAAACTTCTGGAAAGAGGCACAATCTGAACTGGGCCACTGTTTGGACGTTGATGAGAAGTATCACCTAGTAGGTGCTGAATGAAAATTTATCGAATCCTTTCAGGAGGAAAAATCAGGTTCTTAATTGTGAGTTTTCTGTATTATTTCATAATATTCAATTCTACTACAGAAAGTAACAGTAAAGTTTATGTCTTAAGCATAGACAGGTAAGTTGTTAACCTGTCAGACTCCTTAGACAAAAGAACATATGTGTGTGAACATAGATTAAAAAAAGGATGGCAGTGCTTTCAGGGGACATCTAGGTCAGCTGGCATAACAAAGTTTATTAAGAAAATGTTCTGCATTCTACTTTGATGAGTGGTGTCTGGGTTCTTAAAAACTAGCGAGTGGCCATCTAAGATGCATCAATTTATCCCAGCTCACCTAGAGTAAAGGAGAATGAAGAACACCAAAGTCACAAGGAAAGTACTAGCCCAAGAGACAGAAAGGGCCACATAAACCAGAGACTGCATCAGCCTGAGACCAGAAGACTAGACGGTGCCTGGCTATCACCAGTGACCGCCCTGACAGGGAACACAAGAGAGGGTCCCTGATGGAGCCAGAGAAAAGTGGGATGCAGAACTCAAATTCTAGTAAAAAGACCAGACTTAATGGTCTGACCGAGACTGGGGGATCCCCAGAAAGCACGGCCCCCAGACTCTGGGTCAACCCAGAACTAAAACCATTCCCAAGGCCAACTCTTCAGACAAAGATTAGACTGGACTATGGGACATAAAATGATACTGATGAAGAATGTGCTTCTTAGCTTAAGTAGATACATGAGACTAAATGGGCAGCTCCTGTCCGGAGGTGAGATAAGAAGGCAGAGAGGGTTGGAGCTGGTTAAATGGACACGGGAAATCGGGTGGAAAGGAGGAGTGTGCCGGAGTGTGCTGTCACAGTATAGGGAGAGCAATTAGGGTCACATAACAATGTGTGTATAAATTTTTGTATGAGAGACTAACTTGAAGTGTAAACTTTCACTTCAAGTACAACAATTAAAAAATAATAATGAATAAAATGATGGCAAAACCAAGTAAACACTAAATATTCATGATAAAAACTCCTTGCCATGGAGTCAATTCTGACTCATAGTGGCCCTGTAGGACAGAGTAGAACTGCCCCATAGGGTTCCCAAGGAGCAGCTGTTGGATTCAAACTGCCGACATTTTGGTTATCAGCTGAGCACTTAACCACTGTGCCACCAGGGCTCCAATATTCATGATACCCTAAATAAATGTGACTGAGACTTAATTGTTGTGAGGTATGCTACTCATCTGTTTAATTTTCTATCTATCTTGCCAGTTCATTAAGGGCAAGTGTCCCATCTTATTCACTTTTGTATCCCTAGTGTGAAAGCTGGATAATGAATAAGGAAAACCAAAGAAAAACTGATGCCTTTGAATTATGGTGTTGGTGACGAATACTGAATATACCATGGACTGCCAGAAGAATGAACAAATCTGTCTTGGAAGAAGTACAGCCAGAATGTTCCTTAGAAGTGAGGATGGGGAGACTTTGTCTTAGGTACTTTGGACATGTTATCAAAAAGAACCAGTCCCTGGAGAAGAACATGATGTTAATGAACGCAATGAGTTTGCTGCTTGTACTCTCCTAAGAATAACTACGAGTCAAGTGGATTTAAAGCAAGGGTATAGTTTATTACTCATGGTGAGTAAGGAGATGAAGGGGGGTCCTCCCCAAAAGCACTCTCTCCCCTAACAAAGGGCTGGGGGGGATGTTTTGTACTACACTGCAAAGGGGAAGTCATACACCTCTATTGACTTCATCATATTCAAAAAGGGGTTGGGGTAGGATTCTGGCAGGGAAGTGGCTGACGGGACTTCTTGCTTCTGAAATGAGCTCGGTCCCTGCTCCATGACGTATGTCCGGTGATTTTGGTTCCTAGGCAATACTTATTATGGTATGGGATGAGGCCATCTTACGGTCAACCTGGTCACTTACTGCGCATGCCCAGGATTTTAGTTCTAATTGGCTGATCTGAAAGACAGCTACAAGCGGACAGATCAGGAGGAAGCAAGCAACATTTGCACCATTCTCGAAAAAATTTTAATGGACGTAATTTGTCGTTTAAGGCCCTTTCTGTCTCTAGCTGGTCTCAATCACACTTGGTAGAGCTTCAGAAAAAAAGAGGAAGACCCTCAATAAGATGGATTGACACAGTGGCTGCAACAAAGGGCTCAAACATAACACGGATTGTGAGGATGGCGCAGGACAGGGCAGTGTTTCGTTCTGTTGTCCAGAGGGGCGGAACCGAATCCAGGGCACTAAACAACAACTACGACTTCATAACATCAACTCAACTGTTTGTCTCCAGTGATCAATCAGAAGCAAAATACTTGTTAACCAAACTTGGCTTGAGATTCTCTGCTTACCCTAGTCCCTTACTTTTGGCCCGCCCTCAAGCCTGAGCCGCATACCATCACCCTTAACAGCCGCTTCCCGAGAATAGGCTGGCCTCAGGGTAAAACATTCTCTGCTTACTGACCCATCACATCACCACCCTCTCATCCCGCTTCTCCGAATCTGATTTTCTTCTTCTCTTCTCGTTTGGTGCTGTGGTGAAGAGCTCAGCTGCTAACCAAAAGGTCAGCAGTTCAAATCCACCAGCCGCTCTTTGGAAACCCTATGGGACAGTTCTACTCTGTCTTAAAGCGTCACTACGAGTCAGAATTGGCAACAGATATGGGTTAGTCTTGTTTACTTGTCTCTATAAAAGAAAAACTCTTTTTGCCTCTGTTTTTTTTTTTTAATTTTTCATTGTGCAGTAGGTGAAAATTTACAGAGCAAATTCGTTTCCCATTCGATAGTTTGTACATAAAGGGTTCCATGACGTTGGTTTCATTTCCCACAATGTGTCAGCACTCTCGCCATTTCTGTCCTAGTTTCCCGGTTTCCTTTGCTCCTGATTTTCTACTCCTTCCTGCCGTCTCATCCTTGCCTTGGTGCAAATGTTGCCCTTTTGATCTCATAGAATTGATTGTTCAACGGAGCACTTTCCCCTCTGGTGTTATTGTCTATTTTCTGGACCTCTCTGTGGTTTGGCTGAAAGTGGTCTCCGGGAATTCGCCTAACTCTTGAGACACAGGGTTTTGAGCATTCTTCCTGTTGCAATAGTTCTTTCTGAATCAATCACCTCCCTATCAATATGAACATTGTTTTTATTTTGACATGTGTAATATCTCAAGCAGAGCCCTGGTGGTGCAGTGGTTAAGAGCTCGGCTGCTAACCAAAAGGTCAGCAGTTTGAATCCACCCCATGGGGCAGTTCTACTCTGTTTTTAGGGTCATTATCGTACCACACAGACATCAGAATTTTCACGAGGCAGGCCAAGCAAAGGAACGCAATTCTGATGCAGATTGCGAGGACATCCAAGCAATGGAAGTGGAAATGGTGAGGCTGGCCAAGCAAAGGAAAGAGAATTCTGATGAAGATTGCAAGGCCAGCAGAGCAATGGAGCTGCAAATGGCAAGGCCAGCCCAGCAAGCTGCAGTGGAATTTTCTGCAGCCTGGGGACCTCTGTATTACAACCCATTGGCTTCCAGGGTTGCTACGGTTGTCTTCGTCTTATGGGGGAAAAGCATGGAGAACAGGAAGGGTTGTTCTGAGTCAGACCTGGAAATGTCACAATCAGTCCCACTTAGGCTCCATCGGCTAGAAATCAGTCATAGGCTATACTTGACTCGAAGGGTAACTGGGGAAGTGTGATTTAGCACTAGACCCAGGAATAGAGCAGAGCGAAGATTTTGATGAACAGCTAGCGGTCACCTTCATGGTGGAGTCCTGTAAGTTTTTGTCAAGTCCCCAGACTAGCTAGGGTCGCAGGCTCCACACTTGCTTTCCCACAGAGAGGGGCATATCCCTGGCTCTGCTTCACACTGGGAGGTTCTGCCTCACTTCTTGACCCTGGTGACACCATGTGAGGTCTGAAGACTTTGACCACCCGCAGACAACACTTTCCAGCTTCTCCTTTAACTCAACATTTTCTCTCTTCTTTCTTTCCTCCTTTCCCCCTTTCTTCCTTCCTTCTTTCTTCCCTTCTTTCTGTTTATTTACTTCTCTACCTCTTTATCTACTTATGAAGATTTGTATGAAACCCTGCTGGCATAGTGGTTAAGAGTTCAGCTTCTAACCGAAAGGTCTGCAGCTTGAATCCACCAGGTGCTCCTTGGAAACCCTACGGGGCAGTTTTACTCTATCCTGTGAGTCAGAATTCTAACTATGAGTCAGAATTGACTTGACTGCCATGGGTTTGGGTTTTTTTGGTTATACCAGCCAG
This sequence comes from Trichechus manatus latirostris, assembly GCF_000243295.1. Lineage (NCBI taxonomy): Eukaryota > Metazoa > Chordata > Mammalia > Sirenia > Trichechidae > Trichechus > Trichechus manatus. Next base: position 18,476,977 of record NW_004443959.1, on the reverse strand, counting down.
TTGCATGAGGGACCACAGAACTGTACCACAACCAGGTCCAAGGTGGAAAAGGGAGATATTGCCCGTCCAGTGCAGGGACACCAACTCAGTTAATCTACTGAGGCTCTGAGCCTCATCATTAGAGGAATCATTCCTCCTAGAAGGATTGAGGGAGTCAGTAGGTGTGGTCATGGAGGGTTTTAGTTTCTTTGAGATAGTGGTCTTTTTTTCGTTAAATGCCACATAGGTTATTCTGAAGTTAATTTAGCTTTAAAATTACACATGTAAGATCCTAGTTTTTCCAAAGCTTTTAAAAGTTCCGCTTCAAAATGTTAGTCTTCTGTTTATATATAACAGGTTTTAACAATTGCTTTTTAGGAGCCCTTTGGTTATGCAAACGGAAAAGTTGCAAAGCGGAGGCCCTGGTGTCAGACTAAGAATGATGGGGCCAATGTGCATTCTCAGGAAACAAGAGGCCAGGCTATAAAGCATTTAGGAGGAGTGTGTCAAGATGTAAACGATTGTTCTTGGGAAGAATGTGTTTGTAACTAACCCAACAGGTCAGGATGTAAACCATTTGGGAAGAAATGTAAACAATTTGCTCTTGGAAACAACTACGATCATGAATACCCAAAAAATCCCACTGCCATCAAGTCAATTCCGACTCAGAGCTCCCCCATAGGACTTCCAAGGCTATAAATCTCCAAGGAAGCAGACTGCTACATCTTTATCCCATGGAGCCACTGGTGGGAACCACCTACCTTTCAATTAACAGTCAACCGCTTTAACCATTGCACCACCAGAGCTGACTACAATTCTAGGATCAAGTATAGCCTAAAAGGTAGGCTTCTCACAGCTAAGTGGTGACTCATTCCTCTTACCTTTGCATTTCAAAGGACTTCAAGCTGGAGCTAATCTCACTTACAATCAAACATTAACTCCCCACCTTTCCTTTGTTTTCTGTATACAAAGACAAAGATCCCTCTCTTCCCCGGAAAGGTGCCCTGGTGGCGCCGTGGTTAAGCGTTTGGCTGCTCGTTGAAAGGTTGGTGGTTCCAACCCTCTGACCTCCGCAGAAGATGTGACAGTCGGCTTTCTTAAAGATTTCAGCCTTGGAAACCCTACAGAGCAGTTCTACTCTTCTCCTATAGGGTCACTATAAGTCGGAATCGACTCGAAGACACACAACAACAAACCTGCCAAACTGTTTTTTATAAATTAAACTTACCCCTTTGCCCTTCAAAGTACTTTGTTGAATAACCTTTTCACATTATTTTTCTAAACAGAAATTAAACTCATAAATGGATGATCCTTATTTCTTTCAATGGTTCTGTTGATACATGTAGAGGAAATCATAAGTAATTCAGTAACTAAATTGCTCATTTGAAATTGCAGCTACAAAGCTGAAGCATCGATCTAACTGGCCAATTAGCTTAAATGTTTCAGTTTCTTAAAATACCAGATATGCTCAATTTTACCAAAAAAATATTTTAACCTATAATTCTAAATTTTAGCAAGGCCAAAAGATGCTCACTACTAGGAAAACAATTTGGAGTTTCTCTTCCCAAGTAAATTTGGGGATTGCCTTCCCAGCTTCCTGGGGTTTCTTAAACCATCGGACGCCCTGGCCAGGACACACCAAATTTTTTACAGAGTTGGGCTGAGTCACGCTGTACCCTAGTTGTGGGTTTATTCTAAGGTACTCCTTATGTAACCAAAACCCGTCGTCATCGCGTTGATTCTGACTCATAGTGACCGTATAGGACAGAGTAGAACTGACCCATAGAGTTGCCAAGGAGTAGCTGGTGGATTCGAACTGCCGATCTTTTGGTTAGCACTCCTTACGTAAAGGGGTCGTCAAATACTTCAAGTCTGTAGGTTTGAGTAGGAGTATCTAAATTTTACAGTGTACGTAGGGAAGTCAGCTACCCCTACCCAGACTGCTATATCACTTAACCTTTGTATTAAATTGGAACTAAAGACCTTTGAGTAGCTCTTAAGCGCTAAAGAAAGGCCTTTGAAAATGAAGAAATGCTGTATTTTTTTCTTAATAGGCTACATCTTAAATATTTAAAGAAAGTGTACCTACTTGAATTCCAATGTCTTAGAGTTATGTCTGTCCCCTATGAAGGGAGGCAGAGAGCAGAGAGTTGACTCCAGTGCTGTCCCCTCCTGTATGGGAAGCAGAATCCTCTTCCCTCTAGGAAAATGTGAAGAGAGATCTTTGGTTCTCCCCTCAAACTATGTGTCTCTTTGTTTTCTCTAGTTAAACCAAAAACCAGTTACCACCAAGCTGATTCCCCCTCAGGGTGACCCTGTTTATCAGAGTAGAATGGTGCTCCGTATGGTTTTCAATGGCTGATTTTTAGGAGTAGATCACCAGGGATAACCGGAGAAAATACTGAAGTTTTCAAGGATTTCATTTTACTTGGATCCACAATCAAAGCCCATGGAAGTAGCAGTCAAGAAATCAAAAGACGTATTGCATCGGGCAAATCTGCTGCAAAAGATCTCTTAAAATTGTTGAAAAGCAAAGATGTCACTTTGAGGATGAAGGTGCACCTGACCCAAGCCATGGTATTTTCAATCACCTCATATGCATATGAAAGCTGGACAATGAATAGGGAAGACCGAAGAAGAATTGATGCCTTTGAATTATGGTGTTGGCGAAGAATATAGAATATACCATGGACTGCCAGGAGAACTAACAAATCTGTCTTGGAAGAAGTACAGCCAGAATGCTCCTTGGAAGTGAGAATGGCAAGACTTCGTCTCACGTACTTCGGATATGTTATTAGGCGTAGTTAACCCCTGGAGAAGGACATCAGGTTTGGTAAAGTAGAGGATCAGCGAAAAACAGGAAGACCCTCAACGAGATGGATTGACACAATAGCTGCAACAACGGGCTCAAACATAGCAATAATTGTGAGGATGGCGCAGGACCAGGTAGTGTTTTGTTCTATTGTACCTAGTGTTGCTAGGAGTCAGAACCAACTCGATGGCACCTAACATCAACAGCAACAGATCACCTGGTGTTTTTTCTTAGATGCCTTTCGGTTAGCAGCCCAGCTTGTTAACTGCTCCACCTAGGGACTCCTTTCGCTGGTTAGGGTGTTTCCTAGGAAATGTTTCCTTCCTCAGGTCATTCAGATATGCCTAGAAATAGCTGATTTCTGGGGTGGATACTGCTCCGGTGTAGGAAAATAACTATGCAAAAAATCTAATGTGGAGACTGGTTTTGGGCAATTTTCTTCCCACACATTAAATGAAGAAAAAAATTGAATACTTATTCTTTCTACCTTACTCAGGAGAAAGAAACAATGTTTTTCTAAATCCAGGAAAATGATTGCCCAGTAGATTTTATCAGATGCTTGACATTTTTTTGTTAACTGATTGAGATAAAGAACATTGTTGCTTGAGGTGTCTGCTAATTTGCCCAGGTCTGGCACAATGGAGGGCCGTGGGGGTGTTATTCAGAAAGGCCAGGGATCTGCTGCTCATTGTTACTGATTAACGGTGCAGAGATCTTCATGACCCAGATTTCATCGTGGACACTGATATAGACGGAATGTTTTTACAGCCTTGGAAATGAACTTTCCTAGCTCACTCTTTCTCTGCCTTCCTGGTTCTCTGTTTAAAGAGTTAAATAAAATTTACATATACTTAGGGTCAATCTTTTTTTTTTTCTTTTTTAGTAAATTTGCTTCCGATAAGCTAATGTTTTGAAAATGCAATCTTCAGTTTATTTGTTCAATTATTTAACTTTTAACCTTTAAACTTTGTTCAAGATATTTGGTAGCAGCAGGAAGGAATACAACTTTAGGGACTTTTTTTACTCCCCCATGAGTGAAGGTCAGTGTATAAAGCAACAAGAAGAGAAGATCTGGAAGGGCAGAAGTTGGATGTGGAATTTTCTGGCCTCTGAGGACTGGCTGCTCTTTGTAAATGAACAGGTACAGTGCTTGTCTGGCTGAAGAATGGGGAGATGCTAAGGAAAGCAGACCAACCCTGGTGTGGGGGGTGAAGCTGACCCTCAAGGAATGACATAGGCTCATTACTATATTAAATAATAAAACTCTACTACAAGCCTTGAGAAGAGTTCTTGGGCGTTTACTAATTATAGATAGCTATGACTTACTTATTTATAGAATCCATGGATGGTACAAACCATTCATGCAGTGGCTGATAACAAAAAGGTTGGAGGTTCAAGGCCACCCAGAGGTGCGCTGGAAGAAAGTCCTAGTAATCTACTTCGAAAAAATCAGGCATTAAAAAACAATATGGAGCACAGTTCTACTCTGACACACATGGGGTCTCCATGAGTTGGAATCAGCCCAATGGCAACTGGTAACTTGTATCATATATATCATATGTTTTTCTCTTTTTAAGTTCTAATTCTTCTTGAGTGATTACATTATCTGCCTCCTTCCCTCTTCTTTCCTTTTCTGTTTAATTTTTCTCAGTTTGAACTCTCCCGGAAGTGACTCGGAAGATAGGCCTGGCAACCTGATTCCAAAGGTCACAGCCTTGAAAACCCTACGGAGCACAATTCTACTCAGCACATATGGGGTCGTCATGAGTCAGAAGTGACAGCAACTAACAACAACAACAGTCATTGCTGTTAATACACCTGTATGTATATATACACACATCCCAAAACCCTAACCTGGTGCTGTTAAGTCAATTCCGACTCATGATGACCCCGTGTGTTAAGAATAGAACAGCTCAATACGTTTTCTTGGCTATAATCTTTAAGGAAGCAGATTGCCAGGTCTTCCTTCCACAGAGCCACTGGGTGGGTTTGAACTGCCAACCTTTAGATTAGGAGACCATCACAAAGCACTTGCACCATCCAGGCAATGTATACATATACATACATATAAACACATGTTTGCACATACACAGCCTTCCTTATTTTCTTACCTTGCCTTGCTCAAAAAATAATTTGAGGCAATTTAAAGAGTATATACAATACCGTAGGGAGAAAAAAACATGTGGATTAAAAAAAAGAATTAAGAGAAAATAAAATTTGGAAGGGAAAATGATATCAGACAGTTGACTCTAGCCTGTCTAAATAGAGACGTTTCCAGAATCTACCACCCTATTTGGTCTAACATAACCCCAAAAAACAAAACCTACTGCAGTCAAGTCAGGTCTGACTCACAGCAACCACACAGAGTTTCCAAGGCTATAACTTTTTATGGAAGCAGACTGCCACATCTCTCTCCCATGGAGCCTCTGGTGGTCTTGAACCACTAACCTTTTGGCTAGCAAGGGAGCTTTTACCCACTGTGCCACCAGGGCTTCCAAGCAAGCCCTGCAGTTTTGCATAGAGGGAGGTTTCCACTAACATTCCTTGGTAAGGTGACTAGGAGCCACAACACACTTTACCCACGGTACCACCAGGGCTTCTTGGCCTAATACAAGTCAGGTTTTATTAGGGCAAACTTCACATGCCTCATTCTAGGCTACTTTATTAGATACAGGGAAAAAATGTGCCAAGCCCTAGGATGTCTGTTATATCATTATATAAATATGTTTATTCTGGAGCCCTGGTGGTGTAGTGGGTAAGAGCTATGGCTGCTAACCAAAAGATCGGCAGTTGGAATCCACCAGCTGCTCCTTGGAAGGCCAATGGTGTAGTTCTACTTTGTCCTGTAGGGTTGCTTACGATGGATTTGGTTATTATGTTATTTTTACACTTAGCCCAGAATCTGTACAGTGACCACCCAAAAACCAAACCCATTGCTGTTGAGTCGATTCCAACTCATGGTGGCCCTATAGGACAAAGTAGAAATGCCCTGTAAGCTTTCCAAGGTGGAGTCGAACGGCCCACCTTTTGATTAGCAGCTGAACGCTTAACCAACCACTGCGCCACCAGACTTTATTTATTTATTGGTCATGGATGTTGAAAAATAAAGTCTAAAAAAATGATTTTGAAATGCCACACTATTTAATGCTTATGATGACTGGAGTTAAGGAAGTTAGAAAAGACTTATTGTTGACATGGATCCAGTATGAGCCCAAATGGTCTCAAAATTAACAGTGTGTGGGTCATATGTACGGGAAAGAGAGCATTTGGTGAGACGTCAGAGAAGCTATAAGCTGTGCTAAGGGCTAGGAATGGATTCTTACGTAATTGGAGAAACTGAGACCTACTTCCTGACAAGGAGGGAGTGAAGAGAGGACAGTTGGTCTCACTTTGTCAATAATAAGGGAATATAGGAGGGGACCGAAGAAAAAATGATGCCTTTGAATTATGATGTTGGCGAAGCATACTGAATACACCATGAACGGCCTAAAGAACGAACGAATATGTCTTGGAAGAACTACAGCCAAAACGTTCCTTAGAAGTGAGGATGGACATGTTATCAGGAGGGACCAGTGTCTGGAGAAAGACTTTATGTTTGGTAATGTAGAGGCCTGGTGATCTACTTCCATAAAGATTACGGCCAAGAAAACCCTATGGAGCTTAGTTCCACTCTGTAACACGTGGGGTCACCATGAATTGGAATCAACTCCACAGCAATAGGCTTTATTTTTTGGTTTAGAAGGAGACAGAGGTCAGGCTAGTTGAGTCCAGAGCTCAGTCACCTAGTGTATTAATTTTGTGTTAATCTGCCTGTGGCTGGCCTGCAGCGGCATTCCTCTCTTAGCCTACATTCTCTTTACCCTTCCCATTGTGTTCTTTGTTCTTGTTTTGTTTTAGTTTTTATTACAGAAGAGATTAAATAATGCAGCCCTTGGAGGTATTTCCAGAAGAACTGGAAAGCTACTCTCTGGATGCACTCAACACCTTGCCTCAGCCTAACAGCCTCTTCCGCTACACTCTGCAGAAAACCTACCGCTATCAAGTCGATTCCGACTCATAGCTTTCTAATCTGGGTTTCCATGACTCTCCTCTCTCCCCACCCCCTTCTCTTTTCACAATTCACTTTATTTCCTTGAGGCCCGTGAATAGCGATAGTGTTGTGGCTCCTAGTCACCTTACCAAGGAATGTTAGTGGAACCCTCCCTATGCAAAACTGCAGGGCTTGCTTGGAGCCCTGGTGGCACGGTGGTTAAAAGCTCCCCTACTAGCCAAAAGGTCAGCAGTTCAAATTCACCAGTCACTCCTTGGAAACCCTGAGGGGGCAGTTCTACTCTGTCTGATAAGGTCACAATGAGTCAGAATTGGGTTTGGTGTGGTTTTTGGGGGGAACTTGCTTGCATAGAAGACAACTGTTGCAGCACATGAAATGTGGTTATCTCAGCAATTAACATATATATACCAACTTGCTCTAAACTTGCTGTTGGCGGTCTGCTTCTGAATGTATTTACACCCTTTTTTTCTGTATCATTCTCTTATTTCATCACAAGCATATTCCATCCTTTTAAAGAATATTTATGACACTCATTTTAATAGCCCCACTGTATTCTATAAGGTAGCTGTATCATCAGCTGCTTAATTACTCCACTGTAATAGGACTTTTGGGTTGTTTGTATTGATGTTGGTGTTTTCACAGTTGCTTTAATGAACACTTATAGTTCAGTATCTTTAGGATAGACTTCTGGAATTGAATTAATAGGCCAAGAAATTTATAGATTTTTTTTACATTATTGACAAACTGCTTTCTAAAATGTTTGTACCAATTCTCAGCCACTTTGCTCATAAAGGAAAAAAAAAATGCTTGTAATTATTAAGACTACAGATTTAAGTAATTGACAAAAGCTTATTGACACAGCCACCATCTGCATTAACTTCATTTGTTCCTAAAGACAGCCTTTGACAGAGCTTCCATTCTGTGGGTCTAGAGAGACTGAAATGTATATGAATCCTATGAAAAGATGACATAGTCACCCGTCACTCTACAAGCTTTAGTGAATCTGACAAGGAATCCCAGAAGGACTGTATTGCAATCCTTAAAGTTTTCGGAAAGAACTGCAGTTACACATATCAAACAAGACGAGGGTGCAATGTAAATAAATAAATATAAATACATATAAAATATCAAACAAGATTAACCTTCAATCTTGGAACATCGGAACACTCCAGTCAGAATAAATTTTGGGACTGACAGAGATTATGAGGGTCTGTTTTTTAAATTTTAGATTTTGGGGAATTTTATCTATTGTAGAACAGTACTTTTGGAGTTTTAAACTTTGACTTTCCTAGCAAAGATGATGTGAAAGTGAGCAATTCATTGTTAAATAATATTTGTGGGCTAATTTAAGTTTTATTAGTATTGTTGACACTCATATCCTTGTTGATAACGTTGAAGTAACAATGAATTATTTTAAAGCACCCAGGTAGTCAATCACAGAACAAACTCACAGCATGTACCCTTGATATGCTACATTGAGAAGGATATAACATTTATTTGAACTGACTCTCATGAGGAGGAACCCTTGTGCCATAGTGGTTAAAAAGCTTGGTTGCTAACCAAAAGGTTGGCAGTTTGAATCCACCAGCTGCTCCTTGGAAACCCTACAGGGCAGTTCTACTCTGCTATCAGTCAGAACTGACTTGATGGCAACCGTTTTAGTTTTTGGAATCATAAGGAAGCATCAGACAAATCCATCTTGAGGGATGTTCTGCAAAATAACTGTTATGGACACTTAAAAATGTCCATATCCTGGGAGACATAGGAAGTCCAAGGAATTCTCCTAGAATATGGAGATGAAGAGTCTGGACAACGGAACGCAGTGTGTGATCCTTGATTGGATACTGGATTAAAAAAGGAAACTATAAAGGATGTTATTGATTCAACCAGGACAATTTAGATACGGAGCCTTGGTGACGCAGTGGTTAAGAGCTATGACTGCTAACCAAAAGGTCGGAGGTTTAAATCCACCAGCCCCTCCTCCGAAACCCTATGGATGGACAGTTCTACTCTGTCCTGTAGGGTCACTATGAGTCAGAGTCGACTCGAAGCCAATAAGGTTTTTTTTCTTTTGGGGGGGGTATATTAAATGATAATATAGTATTCAATGTGATAATTATATATGGTTGTATAGGAAAATGTCCCTGTTCTTAGGAGATGGATGTTGAAGTATTTAGAGTGAAGTGTGTCATATTGCAATGAAGTCAAATAGTTCAGCCCAGAGAGAGAGAGAGAGAGAGAGAGAAGGATGGATAGCAAACATGACAAAAGGATTTTTTTATAAAAGAGTAAGATACACTGAAGATACTCTAAACGACTCACATAAGTTTTAGAAAAATCATTTAATTTTACATGCCTTGGGGTGGAGAACGAAACCCTAAAAATGTTTAAGAGGAAAAAGAAAAACAAAAAGCAAAAAACTACCCTTAGAATGAAACTTTCCAAGCGAAACGGGCCTGAGCCCCAGAGCTATATCTCCACAGAGGGAAGTGAAAACGCAGACCAGGGTTAGAGAACTATCGTGCTACAAACTTGGCAACACCTTTTTTTTTTTTTTTATTTAGAGTAAGATGTGTTAACATCCAGCATGACAAAATTTGTACAAAGTTCACAATTTAAAAATGAAGTATCACAGCAACTTGTGATTTCACACATTTATAGCAAAATTAAAATGTCAACAAATCCATGCCGTGTAGTACAAAAATAAATCAAACTTCAGTTCCACAGAGAGCACAATAAATAGTTTATACAAAATTCTGTCCTTAATAAATGATTACTTAAATTAACTTAGAAATGAATATGAACAATAAGTTATAATAAATAAACTCTGATGACTCACGATAATTCCATATGAAAGGTTAGCATTCTAATATATGACACTTTTGTGATCCCTATATAATAGTCACAGATAACTTCTGATTTGATATTATGTACCAACATTAGATGAGCAGCAGATTTGTGCTTAAAATCCCTTTCCATTGTACATAGGCGATAACAAGAAGAATCCAAAACTGATACTACCTATTACTCTACTGAAAGCATTACTATATTGGCAAAGAAGCTGCAGACACGATGCAGTGGGGAAATGCATATGCCATTACGAACAATGGGGGGCCCCGCGAGGAGGCTAGGGCCCCGGACAATATATATGGCATCAGGTGAACGACAAGCACCTTGCTTCAGCTCTCAAAAAGGCAATTCTGAGCACGGCAGCTACAACTAATCGCACGACAGAAAGAGGGCGCTGTACAGAGAAGATACTGCAGAGCCCCAAAGTAATTACATAATCTTTTTTTTCCCAGCTAGTTATTAAAGTCCTTGTGGAAAACTGTAAGCTTTTGTACAGTGAACAGTATAAAGTGCCGCTGGGATATACATATATTTATACATATATATATACCGAGGTTGAGTATTGTATCAGAATATTTGTTGTGAGATCCCTGTAGTCTCCCTTTAGCAATATTATTGGATCAGCCGTGAGGGCTTGCTCTATAATTTGTCCAGGTTCAGTGTCACAAGGCTAATGACACAGGATTGCACACCTCCGTACGGATATATAGGACAAGGTAAGTGCAAATAATCAACTGGCACATTGTGGGGACAATGACCCTGTAAGTCCTGTTCTGCTAAAAATATTTTTTATTATTATTATTTTTACAAAACCCATCTTTTTTTTTTTTCATAACAAAATTTTAAAGTACTTTTGTACTTTCTGCATAACATCAAGACATGGAAGGAAAAGAGATGCTATTAAATGTAAATCAGGTCAACAGCGGGAAACACACCACATCATCAAAGGTACTGCTGAAAAGGGAAAAATGCAGCAATAAAAAGTGGTCTTATGCATACATATAGTGCAGTCATTGGGAATAAAACAATCAAATCTTGAAGGTATAAACAAGTCTAAAATGATCTAGTTTAAAGCAAAAAAAGTGCTGAAGTATATTTAGTTACTTTTAAAATCTGATTGCATTCATTCTTAGAATAGGTCACAATAAATCAAACAACAAGGCTATGTAGATACTATATGGTCTGCTGACCTCCAACAGAAGTTAGAACATAAATGGCATTGTAAGGGTACTCTGAATAGAACCAACAGCTTATTCAAAGCCAAGGTTGGGGTTGAGGGGTGGGGGAGAGAGACGCTTTACTGAACTGCGTTTCCTACCCAATCCAGTAGAAAATTCAGTCCAGTAACTAGAATACTCACACAGCATTGGTGTTTATCCCCCAAAGGTAAAATAATGATAATAATAACTCTTAAAAATTAAAAGGGGAAATAAATGCTCTTAAATTATCTTTTAATTTAAATTGAAAACACACAAATTCTGTTCAACTACATTACAATAACAGACAGTTCAGAGGGGCACAAAACTCTAGGGGAGATAAGAGAAGGTTGTTCCAGAGTTTATTGAAAATGAAAAAGGAAATCTTCATGTTGTCCACCTCTGATAAGTTCCTGTCTTAACTGAAGTTTCCATATTCACACCATGTAATGCTTAGGAGTTAATTTAAAAGTGCTGTTTAAGCTGCTTTGAATCTTCTGTCAAGTTTCCATGGCTTGATGTTGTCTTACAATAAATTACTTATTTCATTTCTTATAGTTAATCCATGCCATTTCCTTGGAATTCAAAAAACCTCATTTATTGCCCCCACCATACACCATCCTCCTAAAACAAACAAACAAAAAAGTCACATAATATCTCCAAGCATTGTTCAAAAATAAAGCATTTTTGCAACCAATTCTTGCTATGAAACAATATGCACACAAAATGTATTTCTTAAATTCCATAAAATCCTCCAACATGAGGCAAAATGAGACTGTTTTAAAAAGTGGCTGCAGGACCGCAACATTGTCATTCAAAGCTGTGGTTTTTTTTTTTTCTTTTTTCTTTTTTGTCCATTTCAGTTCAAAATACTAAAACATTTAGTCACTAAAGCATTAAAAAGAATTTACACTCTATTCACTTTTGATCAGCTTACCTCTTCAGAAATATATATACCCCCCAAAATGTGCATACATTAGCAGCTGTAGACATTACATGGCATAGCACACTATGTCAGCTTATATGAAAACGTACAAAATGTGGATGTATTCAAAAACTATTCTGCAGTTACTATCTTTAAAGCAAGACATAAAAGCATTATGAAGTCTTGTAAGCATAACACTGTTTCAAACAGAAATAAATATAGAACACTTTCTGGTAAATTACAGCAGCAAAAAACAAGAGGCATCCTTTTTTTAAGCAAGATTTTCATCACTAGAGCAGCTGTTCAGACCTGAATTCCTCTTACAGCCTGCTTTATATTTTCCAGTAGGGCTTTATTTTCTGGACTCTGATAACGATCTTGATTTGTATACATGTCCGTCAAAGTAGTCACGTAAGCATCAAAATTTTGTTCATTGATTGGATCCTACGAGATATTAAATAGTAGTTCATATACAACTTTTATTTTCTGAATAGTATATTCACATAAGCATAAAATAGTATAATAGCATAGTGCCACCGTTTCTTAATATTTAAAATGCCTATTTAGAGCATACTTAATTTTATGGGATACATTGGATCTGCCCCACCAATGTTTTTTAGCAGTTAACTTTATGGTTTCGGGGTGGTAACCACAAATATCCAACGGCTGAAGAACCATAAAAATAATGAATACAAAAACAGACATCTACTTTCTGCTGTGAGCTGTGGGAGATTGCCCAATTCCTTATCTTGCACTCTCAATGACTTACCATATGTGGCAGCTGGATATTAGCTAGACTATGAATTAAAGACTGGCTTAAATTGGCCAGTTCATGAAGAAGAGACTCATTTTGCTGTTCAATTACTTTGTTCTCCTCTTCTATGGTCTTCAGGTTGCTCTCCATTGTGGTGATCTAAAATGCACAAATTTGTGTAACATGTAATATAAAGCAAGCCGTTAGGGAAGCATGCGCTTTTGCGGTGAGTGACAACAGTCCTATCTGAGGCAAAGCAAGAACCTTTTTTGCTTAAATAAAAAGGCTTCAGAGTTAAGAATTTCTCATTTTAAGGGTTTATTTTTATGCCATTCATTACGCTTGGAAATTTGGCAACTGGACTGGAACGGCTTGTCTTTCTGAGGTGGGATTAGTGTAAGGTAGGCTCCTAGGCTGTCTCAACTTTCATTCCATTTTTAAAACGTATTATCATATGACTACTCTCCTTTAGACTACCCTGTATTATACTGACTTGCTTCTAGTACTAACTCTTTTTTAGCCTGAATCTAATTTTATAACGTCACCGAGTGGTGCAAACGGTTAACACTATCAGCTGAGAACCTAGTGGTTGCAGGTTCCAGTCCACCCAGAGGCTCCATGGAAGAGGCCTAGCAATCTGCTTCCAAAAATTCAGCCGTTCACCCTCTGGAGCACAGTTCTATTCTGACCCACACGTAAGGTCAACATGAGTCGGAATTGACTCACTAGCAACCAATTAATCCTAAAAATTAATGTATTTGTGGGGTATGTTACTGTCTTCTCAGATAAATACCATGTAGGCACTCTGCTTTGATCTACATATGATGGCATTAATTATTTTACAGATCAGATAAAGGCCTATCATGACTTCCTGTCCGACTCTTTTTTCCTTTAAAGATTCCAGACTGAATGTAGTTAGTTATTGCCAGTAAAGAACCCTTTCGTGTGGGTGCCTCCCTGGCCTCCACATAATAACCAGACACTGTATAGAATTTACTTACCCAACAGATTTCCCAGATACGGCCCCAGAGCTGCCCCGTCTCTATGTGACGGTCTTTGCAATTCTGCATCACACAGTGTAGGGCATAAAGGGCATAACAGCCCCAAGGCATGCCTCTTCATTTGCTCTGGATTCACCTCTCTCCACTAACCGATCCATGAGATCCAAGAGCTGCCTTGCCCATCCTGCTCCTTCTTCTTCCCCCACTTGTTACTACTCTTGAATCCATCTGTCATGAGCTGCTCTCTTCTTCTCTCCCCTCTTCCCATTTTCTTATTACCCTTCAGTGTACTTGGTTTGCCATGTTTTTTTAAATCTCATGCTCTCTCCCTTCATCTGAGTACCTCTTGTCATTCACGAACCTCAATCCCATCTCTTCATTAGAAACCAGTGGTCCCACTTTTGCTAGACACCCTCCGGTGATGCCTGCCTGACATGGGGTTTCTCCCTTTGAAAACAATCAGCCGTCTACACTGTTCTCTCAGGGACTTAGCCCTGTGGAGGCCCTCTCAATATCGTATGGGTTTATTTCAGTGAATTTATAACGTACAACTTTCTCATTTGTTTTTCTTGTAATTGTCAAATTAATGTTCCCATCTCAACTCATTTGATGAGAATAACAAGCTCAGGAGGTGACGTATGGGCAAATCCACCTAGCCTAGCCTTTTAGTTAGGCCCCTGAAGGGCAGCTTTTCCTTATTTTGTTTTCACAGTGGATGTTGTAACTCTCTACAAAGCCTTCTGTGTTATGCTCAGACCTGATGGTGACTATGTGTGGGTCAGAATAGAAATGGCCAGCTGGGTAAGTTACTGGAGAATATCAGTTTGAACAGATATGGGTTTTCCAAGTTTGGAATATAATTTAGGGAGGTGATAAAATTATCACATGGTATATGGGTTTTTAGTTAGAAGGAGAATGAATAGGGAACTTACAGGGTGGAGGCACAGCAGAAGGAGTGGGTACCACGAGGATTTATACATTGACAAAGAGAAGGAGAGTAGCTACTCTTCACCTTTGCACCTGGGGCAGTTCTCCTACATAACAATGATGCCTTGGTACTAGCTCCAGCTCCTCAGCCACTCTGATTTGAGCTCCCGGTATCCCTCAGGCTCCTCAAAGTCCTCTGTCTTCAAGAAGTCTTTCTGGGCTCTAGCCCACTTGCTTTTTACCATTATGTTGCTCTCCAACTATTTTATGTGTGTCAGCCTGCTTTCCATGAGAATGGAGAAGACAATTTAAGAGTCTTCAAGGGCAAGCACCATGCCTTAGGCTATGTCTTGGGCATCTTTGTATCTCCACTTGCTAGGGGTCAATTTAACCTTTACTTCTTGTCTGACTGCCCCAACCAGTATTAATGGTGACACATTTTAGATAAATTTCTCCTTCAACCTGTGTTCTATACTGACAAATCTACAACCCGTTTGAGAAGGGGTCTTCCTGTGCTCCATACATCCAAGAGAAGTTCTACCATAACTTCCCACATTGTTTGACTAGAGTTGTTAGCTAAGGCTTTACACCAGACTGGGTGAGCCTACTTATAAATTCTCTTCCCAGCCTCTCCTTAAGAACCCTATGGGGCAGTTCTACTCTGTCCTGTAGGGTAGGAATCCACTTGATGGCAATGGGTTTGTTTTTTGTTTGTTTGTTTGTTTACACTTGGATTTATGAGGCCTGGGGTAGAATCCTGGTTCTGCCTGTCCTTAGCAATGTGCCCCTAGGCCACCCTGTAACTTTTCTTAGCCTCAGGGAAAGGAAGAAAGTTGTCATTTATCACTGACAGCATTTTCACTGTGCTGATCTGAGTCTCGTAGGGTCCCTATGAGTTGGAATCGACTTGACGGCAACGGGCTTGGTTTTAATCTGAGTCTACATTTTTGATGAACATCTAGTTCCCCGTGGCAAAGAGAGGAAATTGCTCAGGAAGGTGGGTTCTCTTTCTGACTCTCTACTTAAAAAATTAAGCCTGTGTAAACTGCTAGCAAACATGTATATTGCATCTTCTGATCCTTTATCGAGAACGTTTGTCATTATTTGCAGGCAGGCTGATAGATGGGTCTAGGTCACACCCTGCATGTTTACACAGCCAAGTACACCATCTCACCTTCTGGGCCGAAGTAAGCATTTCTTAAGAAGGGCAGTCGTTGTCTAGACCAAGGATTGGCAAAGTGCAGTCCACAGGTCAATTTCAGCCTGCTGCCTGTGTTTGCGGAGCCCTGGTGGTGCAGTGGTTAAGAGCTGGGCTGCTAAGCAAAAGGTGGCAGTTGGAATCTACCAGCTGCTCCTTGGAAACCCTATGGGGCCATTCTACTCTGTCCTATAGGGTACCTATGTGTCAGAATCGACTTGATGGCAATGGGTTTGGCCTGTGTTTATATGGGCCATGAGATAAGAAAGGTTTTACATTTTTAAATGGTTGAAAAAAATCAAAAGATGGATAATATTAATGGAGGAGAAAAATTTCTGACATAAACATTATATTAAGTTCAAATTTCAGTGTCCATATAAAGTTTTACTAGAACACAGTCACACTCATTCATTTCTGTACATATTGTCAATGTCTACTTCCATATCATCAGGGCAGAGCTGGGCCACTGTGACAAAGGGCATATTGTCCAGAAGTCTAAAATGTTTGCTACCTGGTCCTTTGCAGAGAAAGTTTGCTGATCCTGGCCTTAACTGAGTACCCAGGATGCTCTGATATGTTTTAAAAACATTTTCAGAATAACCATAAAGTATATAAGTATTCTAAGAAGTGAATAGTGGGATAGTGGAAGCAGATAAATTCAAGGAATGTATCTTTGCTAAGGGGATAAATGCCTTCTACCATTCATTTTATGCATACAGACACGTGTTCTTTGAATACTGGGTACATGCTTGAAAATGAATAGAAATTGGTATTTAGGAATTATAAGGAGGCTGGATTACATACAGAAATTTTAGGTCAAATGTAGAACAACCTGTAATCTAATAAATGGTGCAGAAATACTGTGACCCAAGACTCTAACTACAGCGTTAACCAGCCTACTAAGCTCATAAGAAGCAAAACTAATTATCATTAATATTAAGATGCTCTCCACTGGTTCATTTTGCCCACCAAGACAGAATCTATATAATTTCTCAACTAGGTAACAATCTAGCCTCAAAATACTACTTTCCTTTATATTCTAATACTTATTCCCATCTACCCACCCCCTTAACAAAACAACTATGCTGGATCTGACCATTTTACCACAGTAGACAAGTTTACTACTTGGAAACATGTTCCCTACACTCCCTGCCATCGTTTTGTTCTTGTGCCTCCCTATGCCTGGAATGTTTTCCTCTCATCTTCCTCATCTTAGTCTGTTGAAATCCTACATTTCTCTTTGGGCCCATTCTTAAAGACTTCTCCTTCTTCAGAGACTTTGACGCTGAACTTTGACAACCAGGGTGGTGTGGTCTCTCCAGCTCTAAAAGCCCTTAGAATGTCCATGGTTTACATCCAATTTTACTTACCTCACTCTGCCTGGTGTTACGATTGCTCCCGTGCTTATCTTACACTTACTTTGCGTTCCTTAGTGGACACCGTTTTTTTTGGACTCTATAACAAGCAGTTTCTATATGTTCCATGACAGCAGAGAATGAGTTTTACCTGTTGATATCTCTGTGCTAGAGACCATGGTAATAAGTGGTCTTTAAATGTTTGTTGGTATGAATCGAGTTGAACTGGGATGACAAACCTCTTTGGGGTGTAACGAGTAATCTTGTGGAATCCAGAATAGAAGCTTGTGTAGGCCCAGCATGGGGGCCTGGCAGGTCACAAGCACCTCAAAATATGTGTTGCATTGAATTCAGTTGAATTGAGCCTGGGAAAATGGCCGGCCTGGTAGCAACTTCAACAATTTCGCTGGTGCTGAATTGCGATGGGGGCAAAGCGTAACACAAAGATTCTGTAATGGGGCAAGAATTTAGTGTTTCTGATCTGGATATGTGTCCTGGTAAACAGATCCCTTCTGATTGCACTGCAGAGCATAAGAATGTCTGGATTTTTCAGGTGCAATGAAGTTGTCTTGACTGTACTAACTTGAACCAAAGGACTTTTTACCCTCAATACTGTTCAAACACATTTCAGTGTGGTGAAATCATCTATTTAATTAAACAAAGGTGCATTTGTTCTAGATTTGAATTCTTACAATTGAGTAGTGAACAAATTATATTTGACATTTTAATAAAAACAACTCTTGGGTTAGAGAAGTTACCACTAACATCTTTCTACTGAGAATGGCAGGGGAGATTGTCTCACCCTGGACAGATATTTGAAATTTATAAATGGTTTGATCAAGTTTCTTTTTTTTCCTTCTCTCTATAATTTCCCCTGTTCTCTAAGAGAGTCAAAGTGCATAGTATACAAAATCCAGATAGGGCTAAAGCGAAAAGCAGGAATTAGAAATAAATTTAGCTAAGCAATCCCTGATTCGATAATATTAAAAACAAATGATAATCATACTTTTCCCACCATTTTAAATAGACAATGAAACTGTTATTTTAGATTTCGAGGGTTCTGGTTTTTGTTTTGCTGCTACCTTGACATGTGACCTTGGAAGGTTTGCATGTCTTCACTGGACCTGAGATTCCTCAGTTATAACATAAAGGGTTTAGGTTAGATTGTCAATTTATGAAATATTTTAAGCAGCAGAATGTATTTTAAATTGAAAGTTTATATGGAACCCTAGTATGTAAAGCTAGGACATGTTATCAGGAGGGACCAGTCCCTGGGGAAGGACCTCATGCTTGGTAAAGGGTCAGCGACAAAGAGGAAGACCCTCAACAAGATGGACTGACACAGTGGCTGCAACAATGGGCTCAAGCATAGCAACGATCATGAGGACGGCGCAAGACCAGGCCGTGCTTCCTTGTATTGTACACAGTGTCGCTACGAGTCGGAACCGACCTGATGGCACCAAACAACAACGGTGTGGAAAGCAGATAAAAGCGAAACTCTGGGGAAAGGTCAGAGCCTACTTTCAAGGCCTCTCTCTGGGACTCTCAGGAGGTTCTCGAGCTCAGAAACGGGCTCTGACATCCTCAACTCTCTAGTTCCAAGGGAGAATGTCATCATTTCTTGTTTACCTCATAAACTTCTCCCTGGTTGTTCTTGCCTTTTATGGGTTTGGATTCTGGGAACAAGTATACATTCCCTTTGCTATGATGTTGTTAGCTGTTGCGGAGTTGATTCCGACTCATGGCGACCCCACGTGTGCAGAGTACAACTGTGCTCCGTGGGATTTCAAGGCTGTGACATTTCAGAAGCAAATCGCCAGGCCTGTCTTCTGAGGTGCCTCTGGGTGGGTTCAAACTGCCAACCTTTTGGCTAGTAGTCGAGCTCCTGTTTGCCCTACCCACGGACTCCTCCGTATAGGACAGAGTAGAACTGCCACCTAGGATTTCCAAGGAGTGCCTGGTGGATTCGAACCGCCCATCTTTTGGTTAACAGCTGAACTCTTAACCACTACGCCACCAGGGTTTCCCCTTGTGTTACAGCGTAATTTAATTTGTTAGGTGGCCCCTGGGAAAACTTTGCCTTGATCTCGGGTCAGATATGACAAAAATCTACAGCAGTGTGGCATCCTCTCCCCTTTCTGGTATTGCTCAACTAAGGGAAGGAGAGTGTGGGAATCATTAGCAAAGCAGCAGAAGATTAATGTTGTTGAATTTTTTGAGACAAGTGGGGAGGTTCACTCTACAGCAGCTAAAGATAAAAAGTGAAGCAAAGGCGCCAGCAAAGGAGAGCACATGTTGCTTTATAAACCTGGAAAGCAGGACTCAAAGCAGCATCCAATCAGGCATTTGGATGGGGGATGTAAAGAAAGGCAGCTGTTAAGGCATCCACACAAGTCATTTTCTAATCAGCTCTGCACAAGGTCTAACCTATTTAAGAGATACCATGATTTTATGTTGCCTGTGTTGCCAGCTGCCCAGCTCAGTATCGGAGACTAATCTTCAATAGCCATCCTTCCCAGGACTTGAGCACACGGGCTCCAGCCCTACAAACTGCGGTGCTCAGGGAACGTGTGGCTCGGTGTGTCCTTAGCACGCCGAACTATTTATGTGTTCTCAGCTCACGTTTAAGATCTTGGGCTCACCTTTCATAGTATAAGCAGACCCACTCCTACGCACGTCTTTCATTAGCCATGTCGATGAGAATAAACATTAACGCTTAAAATTAATTTTTGACGTCAGACGTGAATAGATGCATTTAGGAGCAAATATTCACCTCTGATATCAAAAGAGTCAAAAATAAGCTAGTGAGAGCAAACACAGAGGCACAGTGATGCCTGAGGAGGGAAACCAAGCATGCGCAGTGATTTATCACGTATTTCTAGTCTCCACGTCTCTTTCCCAAAGAGGATTCAGCGGGATTACATGTTCTTCACCCCAGGGAAGCTCAGCTCGAGGTGAGCACAGCGTTCATCCTGACTCGGCCCTTCGCTAACCTCTAGGGGTTGAGGCTTTCCTCACAGCTGGAGGGGGAGAACTGTTTGTGGGAGGAAGAGCCGTTTCCCATCCATCAGTGAACAATGACATTGCGAAACAGGGTCTTCACCGCACAGGAAGGCATTCAGATCGAGGGAAAGACACACTTCCTGGGTTTTTGAAAGGTACCATGTTTGAAACCACCCAGTGGGCTGTGGACTTTCCTCCACTGGACAGATAAGAGAATTTGGAGTCATCAAGAATTGCTTTGAAATGCGCAATAATCATTTAAGATTTTCAGGATTGTCAGCCTTATGAATAGAATAAAACACAAGGTAGTTTTTTTTTTAAAGGAGCCCTGGTGGCTCAAACAGTTAAGGGCTTGGCTGCTGATCAAAAGGGTGGCGCTTCGAACCCACTCAGTGGCTGCCGGGGAGGAACACCTGGCAATCTACTTCTGTAAAGATTACTGCCAAGAGAACCCTATGGGGCAGTTCTTCTCTGTCACTTCGGGTCACTATGAGTTGGAATGGACTCGAAGGCACCCAACGGCAACAGATGTTTTTACCTTACCCAATCAAACAAATTATTTATTTATTTATTTTGGACATATACTGGTTTATTTATTTATATATTTATTTATTTTCCCTAGGGAAATATTTTTAAAATTGTACTTTAGGTGATGGTTTACAGAACAAACCAGCTTCTCATTAAACAGTTAGTACACATATAGTTTTATGACATTGGTTAACAACCCCATGACATGTCAACCCTCTCCCTTCTTGACCTTGGGCTCCCTATTACCAGCTTTCCTGTCCCCTCCTGCCTTCTAGTCCTTGCCCCAGAACTGGTGTGCCCCTTTAGTCTCGTTTTGTTTTATGGGCCTGTCTAATCTTTGGCTGAATGGTGAACTTCAGAAGTGACTTCATGACTGAGCTAAAAGGGTGTCCAGGGGGCCATCCTCTCAGGGTTTCTCCAGTCTCTGTCAGACCAGTAAGTCTTGTATGTTTTTTATGAATTAGAATTTTGTTCTACATTTTTCTCCAGCTCTGTCCGGGACCCTCTATTGTGATTCCTGTCAGAGCAGTCAGTGGTAGTAGCCGGGCACCATCTAGTTGTGCTGGACTCAGTCTGGTGGAGGCCGTGGTAGTTGTGGTCCATTAGTCCTTTGGACTAATCTTTCCCTTGTGTCTTTAGTTTTCTTCATTCTCCCTCAAGCAAGCAAATTATTGCTGATTTGGCCATCTCATATCCTCTGCCAGAAAAAGAGATTCATGGAACACTGTTGTGGCTGTGGAGTCGTCTGAGACCAAGAGGGTCCCTCTGTGAACTTGGCTGCTCTAGTGGCTGAGAAAAACCACACGGCTGTCACTTTATCCTCCAAACCCAAAGTCTGGGTAAATCTTAAGAAAAACTCCAAGCTGCTTGGCCAGGGCAAATATGCAGAATGTGGCTAAGGCCTCAGCACAATTCTAAGAGCTGAGGCACAGAACTGGAAAGATCAATGGACTGATACCCATTGATTTCAGTAAACAGGTTGGTATCAAAACAATTTAACAGCAACAATCATGGCCAGGTAGAGATTTTCTCCCCATCGTTTCATCCTTTGTGCTTGGCAGGGGAATCATGTAAATTCCATCCTGTTATTTTGGAGGGGCCACATCCCTTGAGGATGTCCCCATTCTTGTGCCCCCCACGAAGGTGTGAAAGAGCATCAGGCAACAGAGCAGAGCTGTCGACCACTAACAGCTGTCATTACCAAACCTGGGGCAGGTTACTTAATCTCTCTTAGCCTCCGTTTCTTCATCTCTTAAAATAGAGATCATCAGAGGACCTAGCTCATGAGGTTGTTAGGAGGACTACATTGATTAATCCACACAAAGCCTTTAGAACAGGTCTCCCTGCAGTAAACACTGAGTGAAGGACAGCTGCCGCTGTTGCCATCATAATCACTAGCTCTCTGATGTTGCTAGCCAGCTGAGCTAACTTGACAGAGGCTGCTGAAGCATCTCCTAAGAATCATCATGAACACTGTCTACTGCTGCTGGGTTAGATGGTCCAAGTCCACAGTGATGGATCAGAGGTAGAGACATTGTTTTTAGTAGAATAGAAATACCTCGCCTTACCTGTGTTAACACAGTGAAGGGGGTCCCTTCACCAGCAGTGGACGTCTACTCCCAGAGCCTACATTGAGTCAAAGGTGAGTGTAACACTTCGAAAGGCAGCAAGGCACGCTAGGCAGTGCACATGGCCTGGAAGTCAGAAAGACCTGAGTGCACATTCCAGCTTGGCCATTGGTGGGCTGTGTGACTGTGGTTTACCTGAAGAACTTCATCTCTCTGAACCTTAGACTTTCCATCTGTAGTATCAGGCTAATAGTACTTACCTTGAAGGCCATTGGTGAGAAGGAAACGAGATGACATGACTACAGACGCTCTGATATCTGGCACATAGTAGGTGCTCAATACACACCTCTTCCCTCCCTCCTTCCTCAATGCAGACCGGCCAGCAATACACCTTTGTGCACCTGTGCAGGCTGAGGTCTGGGGCCCTGAGAATTCGGCACATACATGCAAGGTTTGCCACAAGCACCAGGCATTGAGACGTTAAGTCCTAGGTACAGGCCCTCCTGATTTGTAATCCTGGCAATACTGGCTGTCAGAAGTAAAGCGATTACATAATATTAAAGTTCTCAGATATCTTGGGAGAAAAATAACTAATCCGCTGCAGGAACAGGCCATCCTCTGGGGATGACTGTTCACAACGGTATTTCTTTAAAAACAACAACAACCAAAAAGAGACAAAACTCATGGTCTCTCTGTTGCAGCATTTATGGCCACTGATACTATGTCAGCAGAAGACCAACATGAAAGGTAGGAAAAAGGAGGATAAAAAACAATGAATAATGAGAAAAAAGGGAGTGGCACCTCTTCTAATGGTTTGTTGACATGTTCTCCTGCTGTAAGAGCACATATGTACGGCTAACATTTAGGGCTTCGAAAAACTGTTACCTGAGTTCTGAGTTTAATCATATCAGCTTCCATCTGAGAATTGGATTCATTTAGCTCCTTGATTTCTTCATCTAACTGTTTGATTTCTTCATCATTTTCTATACCTGTAACGACAAATATCAGTATGTTAAAACTACTATATGTGAAAATATTAGAGCTAGAATTTTGAATTTTCTTTTTATATTTGGAATGGAAATTGCCTGGAAAATATATCCCTTGAATTAAAAAAAAAAAAAAAAAAGATTTGGAGCTTGTGTGGCTTTCTATTCCCAAGTCCCCTTACCCCTCAATTTAGGCACCTTAGAAAAAAAAAATGAAAGAAAAGAAAAAAATCAATTGAGGGCACAAAACGCGCAGGCAATGAAAGGTTAACTCTCCCAGAATAATTAGTTAGAGTCTCAAGACCCTTTTGTGCTGGACAGAAACCATCTTTGTCCAGAATTGTTCACTGTTTCAGCTACTTCTTGTTGCCTTCATTATTCACGTGCGCATGCGCTCACTCCCTCACTTTCTCACCCATTCACTCTGCGTGGGCCAGGTTCTGCAGGGATGTCTGCTAACAACACTCACCTGTGCCTGCCCTCAGCGCTTACATTCTGGCTAGGAAAACAGACAGCAGATGTAACCAAAAGTAGAATCCTGTGAGTGCTAACGACTGTCTTACCTTATTTACCAAAATGAAACAGTCTGATGTGAAAGTGACTGATTGGGAGACAGTGATAGACTTTAGGTAGGTGGACACAAAAGGACCCTAAATGTTTGACATCTGAATTAAAAAAAAAAAAAGCCCTTTCATTTTGAATGTTAAAAAATATATCCACTGAGAAATACCCATTTGTATAGCTTTGCTGGAATGACTCCATCCAGCTGCGTACGTCTCTGATTAGACATGTGACCCTGACAGATTGAGAGTAGTCCTGTGGCTGGTGATGGCCAGTGGGTGTGAGCAGCTGAGTGTGGTAGAATAGACTATTCAGTCTTTGCATATCTGGGTACAAGGACTAAATAATTATATTTACAAAGGACATTTTCAATCCTATTCAGTTGGCGGTTCTATTCAACAGCTGCCAATATCCCATTGTTGTGGTTAGGTGCCCTTGAGTCAGTTCTGACTGATAGTGACCCCGTGTACAACAGAATGAAACACTGCCTGGTCCTGCGCCATCCTCACAATCATTGCTATTTTGAGCCCATTGTTGTAGCCACTGTGCCAGTTCAGCTCATTGAGGGGCTTCCTCTTTTTCGCTGACCCTCTGCTTTACCAAGCATGATGTCCTTCTCCAGGGACTGGTTCCTCCTGGTAAAACGTCCATAGTACATGAGATGAAGTCTTGCCATCCTTGCTTCTAAGGAACATTCTGGCTGTACTTCTTCCAAGATAGATTTATTCATTCTTCTGGCAGTCTATGGTATATTCAACATTCTTCTCCAATACAATAATTCAAAGGCATCAATTCTTCTTCACTCTTCCTTTTTCATTGTCCAGCTTTCACATGCATATGAGGGGATTGAAAATACCATGGCTTGGGTCAGGTGCACCTTAGTCCTCAAAGTGACCTCTTTGCTCTTCAACACTTTAAAGCGGTGTTTTGCTGATTTGCCCAATGCAGTACATTGCTTGATTTCTTGACTGTTGCTTCCATGGGTGTTGAATGTGGATCCCAGTAAAATGATATCCTTGACAACTTCCCACAGCTAAGATCCGAAAGATCCACCTTGTTTTTCATTTTTAGCCGTTTGCTCTCACATGGTTGAGTGTTCTCCAGTGGGGGAAAGAGCAGAAATTTTGCCAGTGCGAAAACCAAAAAAAAAAAACTAAACTGTTGCCATCTAGTCGATTCCCACCACAGTGACCCTATGTAACAAAGTAGAACTGCCCCATAGGATTTCCAAGGCTAAAATCTTTACAGAAGCAGACTGCCACATTTTTCTCCCGCGGAGCGGCCGGTGGGTTCGAACCGCTGACCTTTCAGTTAGCAGCCGAGTGCTTAACCACCGCACCAGCAGGGCTCCTGCAAGTGCAAATATTCTTGAAAATCCATGATATGTGATTGCTGTTCCCATTGGTCACACAGGACAACAAGGAATCCTTATTCAATGGAAAATACATTAGCCAAGGCCTCTGAGGGGAGCTCAGAGTGGGAAAGATGCCTTTTTAAGCTTATAGATGGAAAGGGATGCAATTCATTGAGACTGCTGGAATAAAACAATCCAAAAATCCTGCATAGACCAGTCGAGGACAGATAAATGTGCCACGACTCTCTCCACTTAGATTTTTTAAAAGTCAAGGAGAAAGGGAAAGCAGGGGGATAAATGGGGTTGGTTCTTAGTTGCTACGTTTCGTTCTGTTTTAGGGAAATGAGAACAATTCAAGAAAGTAAGCAATCCTGCAGAAAAGAGCAACATCGCTTCCACAACATTATCATTTCTCCTTGAAGTAGTAAGAACGTGTGATGGCATTTCATTTATTTCCCATCTAACTATCTTTCCTTCTGAATTATTTCCTCCCCTACATCAACATCTTATGTGTGAAAGCAGACTTCTCAGACAAATTGATCTTGAGCACCTGTCACAGTTTTTCATACCTTTTTCAGCACCCAGAGGTGCGAGGTCTGGATTGTTGGCTCACATACCTACCATCCCTTAGGAGTTAAGACTGTTGTTGTTGTTAGTTAGTTGACTCATGGTGACCCCATGTGTGCAGAGTAGAGCTGCTCCATACAGTTTTCAAGGCTGTGACCTTTTAGAAGCAGATCACCAGGCACTGTTTTCTGAGGCAATTCTGGGTGGGTTCAAACTACCAACTTTACAGCTAGTAGTCAAGGGCTTGACGTTTCCGCCACCTAGGGACTTCAAGATTGATTGAGATAATGTATATAAAGGACCTAATAATACTTGGCACATAAGAGGCCCTCAATCAAGGTAGTGGCTAATGTAATTATTTTATACAGTACAAGTCAGTTATACCTCAAGATAAGAGTACACACGCAAGATAAGAATACACAGTGCATAAAAATTCTGCATTTGTAAATAAAATAGTTTATCATTTAACAAGAATTCACCACAGAATTTCTTTAAATTGCAAGCAGTCCAAATTCATTTAGAACATCTATTGTATAAATTGAGAGAAGGTGCCCAATGCATTGAGAACATGTATTGTGTAAATTTAGGCCTACAGTTTGTATACCATAACACCTTGATCCACCAGGCCTGAGATGGGTGTATTTGCCAAGTACATTTCTGTTAAGATTTCTGAGGAAGTTCTTCATGTCATATTTCTTTAATTTTTGAGGTGTGAAAAATTTTAAAACTTCTCTTTGCCTAGGTGTGGGTCACATTTTTCCATTGAAGACTAAAGTTGTGTAAATGAGAAGTTCAGTCACATTTTTGTAAAAAACACAGAAAATCCTGTCATCTGTTTTCCTATGCCCTGAAGCCTAGTTGACTTTTAAAATTTCCCTGTTCTTACAGGTCCAGGCTATTCTTCAGAAGCCACTGTTATTCATTCCAACTCTCATTTCTTTGTTTACCGAGAAGGGAAATGCTTCTCTCCAAAGTTTCTTAATCTCCCACAGTATATGGATACACTGTGCAAAGAAAACACAATAAATAAATAAAAGAAAAACACTGGTTCTCTCTTAAAAATTTAGCAGAAATTCTAATTACTTAATTTGCAGGACAGCAAAAGTATCAAAAAGAATAAGCACTATTGTATTTCACTGAAGATTGATTCAGCGTTAGAACCTGTGAACAAGAAGACAGGCGTTCAGCTCTTCTTATGCAGCCACCAAGAGTGATCCTCCAGAGCGATTTGAGGAAGATATGTAATTTTGGATAATTCTTTATAAAAGGAGTGAGAAATGGTCTGTAGTCCTGCTTATTCCTCACACCAGGACTCCATGTTTTTGTGATTTCTTTTGAGGGTCTTTGAGGGAAATTCAAGTAAAACAACCCATTTCAGAATAGGCAATTTGAGGACTGCCCTGGTGGCACAGTGGTTAAAGCGCTCAGCTGCCAACCAAAAGGTCAATGGTGCCAACCCACCAGCTGCTCCACCAGAGAAAGACAGTCTGCTTCCATAAAGATTACAGCCTTGGGATCCCTGTGGGGCTGTTCTACTCTGTCTTACAGGGTCGCTATGATTCGCAGTCGACCTGATGGCAATGGGTTTGGCTTGGTTTTTTGATGCTAGAGCTATGGCTGCTAACCAAAAGGTGGGCAATTCGAATCCACCAGGAAACCCCATGGGGCAGTTCTACTCTGTCCTATAGGGTTGCTATGAGTCAGAATCAACTCAGCTGCAACAGGTTTGGTTTCGGGTTTTTTATTATAAAATTCAGAGAATTGTGGAAAAATAGTGTCTCAAAACTCCAATGATATCACCTTAATTGGCATGTAGGAGGTACTTAGTAAATGGTGGCTAATGTAAAGTTAAGCATATAAAACACCCACAAATGTCAACATCTTTATTTTCGGGTTTTTGTTAGCTGCTGTCAAGTCCCCCTCAACTCATAGCAACCCCGTGCACAGCAGAATGAAACGCCGCCCAGTCCTGCACCATCCCCTGGTGGGTCGCAGCTCAGAGCGTTGTGATCCATAGAGTTTTCGTTGGCTGATTTCAGAAGTAGGCCGCCAGGTCTTTCTTCCTAGTCCAACTTAGTCTGGAAGCTCCGCTGAAACCTGTTCAGCATCACAGCAACACGCAAGTCTCCACTGACAGATGGGCAGTGGCTGTGCTTGCGCTGCATTGGCCGGGAATAGAACCCGGGTCTCCTACATGAAGTTGAGAGGGAATTCTACCACTGAACCACGAGTGCCTCATATCTTGAGGTTAGACTCTTGCAAATTAAAATTTAGAAAAATTTTGATAAAGTTCTGAGAAGAGAATGTGGTCTTTCTTGAATATAGGTCAAATCTTCAAGGGCCATTTTGCTTTACTTTGAATTTTTATAAAACAGTTTCTAACGATTCTTATTTTCTATTTATCCTTCATGAAAAATCAACATCCAAACAGTGGATAGATCTCACATGACCTGGGGAAATTTCCTAAAGTACATAGGCATTTCTGGACTGTCATAATAAGGGGCATAAGAAGTTAGGAGTTAAGAGCCTGGGTTTTGGAACATGACAGACCTGGAATCTAAGTTTAGATTCTGCCACTTAAGAGTTTTGTACTAATGAGCAATTTTCTTAATGACTCTAAGTCTCAAGTTCCCCCATTACAAAATGATGGATAATAATAGTACCTATTTCATAAGGTAGGAGCCCTGGTGGCACAGTGGATAAGCGCTTGGCTGCAAACCTAAATGTAGGCTGTTTGAACCCACCAGCAGCTCAGCAGGAGAAAGATGCGGCAGTGTGCTTCCATAAAAACTATAGCCTGGGAAGCCCTATGGGGCAGTTCTACTCTGTCCTATAGGGTCACTATGAGTCGGAATCAGCCCGACAGCATGCACTAACAACAAGATTTCATTAGGTGGATGTAAGGAGTAAACTAATCTACATAAGATGCCTACCCCCTATTGAGTAATCACTAAATGGTAGCTGAATGCTAAAAATTAAGTATTGCTTGAGACAGCCCAACAGTATTAGAGAATTCATCATCTCTAAGTTTATGTTTTCACTGAAAATTATTTTTGTTCTGCTGACCCAGTAATGTGAGTTGACTAATTATAAAAATAGATGATACTGTATGCTTCATTTTTTGTTTACCATAATTTTGCTTACCGTATTTTTTAATTAAAAGAAAACACATTTCCCCTCACAGGTTTTAAGGTTGCTGTCTAAAAATTTTTATCATGATTTTGAATAATTGCCAGGGATCTAGATTTCCAGAAAATTTTATATTGTCAGGTTGCTATGAGTTAGAATTGACCCAACGGCAATGGGTTTTTTTTAATGAAAATAAATCTTTTTTTATTGTGCTTTTGGTGAAAGTTTACAGAGCAAATTAGTTTCTTCATGAAAATCTTGGACCAGAACATTTAGTTTATGAAAAATGTCCCCTGAGTTTTTGCCTAGATGAAATAAGGCGCCCAATCTCTTCAATATTTCTTTCTGAAGTCCTTTCTGCTCTGCCCTCCTGGGACGCTCCCTGGGAGCCAAACATTCTTGAATTAACCCTTTTTTAGGTACCTTGGAAATGTTTGAATCCTGGCTCAATCCACTGAAAGGCTAGGGAGGGGCAATCACTTCTTTTGTGAAGATGAAGAAGGTAGGTGGTGAAATGGTGGTAGAAAAAAGAACTGGCAGATCAGAGAAGTGTGCTCAGCCTCTCAGATTCCGGAGAGAGTACTTGTGCAGCTTGACAGTCTGGAAATTAATTTCCTTAAAGCTATGCACGTCCACATTCCCCCTAGACAACTGTGTGGATCCCATGGGCATCTGTACCTCTGTGTGAAGCCCACTTACAGAGTGGAAGGAGCACCAAACTTGGCATAAAAGACTTCTCCTGGCTCATCCCTTAGTAAGGTGCAACCTGGGGCCAGGTCTGGGCTGGAGACCCAGTTCTCAAAGTCCTCTGGTTCTGCAGTTGAGTTTAGGGGAGAGCTTTGTTATCTGAGAAGTGATACGCAAATAAACCAAAACCCACTGCTGTCGAGTCCATTCTGATTCAGAGTAACCCTATAGGACAGAGCAGAACTGCCCCGCAGGGTTTCCAAGGCTGTAAATCCTTACGGAAGCAGACCGCCACATCTTTCTCCCATGGAGCGGCTGGTTGGTTCCAACTACTGGCTTATGGGTTAGCAGCTGAGCACTTAACCACTTCTCCACCAGGGATTCCTGATATGCAAATAGCAGGGTGATTTCTTCCTAAATTCTGCTTTTGCTGCTTACTTTCCTGTCCAGAATTATTATTATATTATTATTATTATTCCGGACTGGAATTGTTACTACAAGGCAAGCAGCAGAAGCGAGTGTAGGAAGAAATCACCTTGCTTGCTTGTTTGCCTGGAAAATCCCTTTGTCCGTGTCTTAGGGAGGCACCAGCGGTGCCTGGTCGGACTTCTTTACTGACCCTTGAGTCCCAGGAGTGTTGAGCCCTTTACCTCGTGGCATTTCAGATGCCAGAAAATCTGTCCATTAAATTCAAACAAAATACAACATAACATAACGTCGCAAAGGGGCCCTGGTGGCGCAGTAGTTAAGAGCTACAGCTGCTAACCAAAAGGTCGGCAGTTCGAATCCATCAGCCATTCTGTGGGAGAAAGATGTGGCGGTCTGCCTCTGTAAAGATTTACAGCCATGGAAACCTTGTAGGGCAGCTCTACTCTGTCCTATAAGGTCGCTATGAGTCGGAATCAACTTGACGGCAACAATTTTTTTTTTTTAACGTCACAAAAGAAAGGCGGTTTTGCTCAAATTGGCACACTATGGTGTAATAAGATCGTGATTTATTTGAAGGTCTTGATAGCTCCTGAACGATCTACATTGTCTTAGGGAAGGGTAAGAGCTTCAGCGTTAGACCACACTGGTAACCCTCACTAGCTCCTTGGCCTGATCAAATGAATTAACCTCTTGGAGTTTCCTTTTCCCCATAGGTAAATTTGAAACAGCAGTACCTATTCTTCAAGGTTGTTGGGATATTAAGTGTGATAAAATATACGAAGTCGCCAACACAGCGCTTGGCCTTGTAAGTGCTCGCTAAAATTTAAAGCTCATTTCCTTGGCTTCCTTTCTTCTATAATAATAAAAGAAAGAAAAAGTGTGTTATCACATTTCCTTCTCTGCCAAAGCCTTGGCGAAAAACAAAGCCGGGGAGAGCACAGCTTCAGGCAGGATGCTAACGGCATATAATGACGTCTTTTGCAAAGGTGTTCTCAGTTACACGTGGCTGCTGGGATAGAACTGAGTACTAATGAATTATATGAGATCATTCGGGAGATCAAGAAAATAATGATAACCTTGTTGGGGTAGAGATGACAGCAGATATTTCCAAGTCCAAAAAAAAAAAAAGTATTTTAGAGCCAGAAGGGATATTCAAAGACATTTAGAATAATTCTCTTCCTTTTCAGATAAATGCTTGAGAGAAAAAGCTAAAATCCAAAGACAGGAACTTGCCCAAGTCAGCATTAGCAACTGAATGGACCTAACGGTGGTTAATTTAATCAAGCTCCTTGATGCTTCTTAGTACTCTAAACTGGGGGAGAGGAGTGTTCCTGGCTCATTTGTTACATATGAAGGCCTAAAAGTGACTTCAGTAAGGTTTTGCATTCATGTTACTTGATAAAAAAGAGAAAGAGAAAGAGACAGTCTTTTGCACATTCATAGCTGTTGTTAGGTGCCCTGGAGTTGGTTCCGACTGATAGCGACCCCACGAACAACAGAACAAAACACCGCCTGGTCTTGCGCCTCACAACTGTTGCTACATTTGAGCCCATTGTTGCAGCCACTGTATCAATCCATCTCGCTGAGGGTCTTCCTCTTTTTTGATGACCCTCTACTTTACCAACCATGATGTTCTTCTTTAGGGTCTGGTCCCCCCGCCGCCCCGGATAACATGTCCAAAGTATGTAAGATGAAGTTTCACCATCCTTGCTTCTAAGGAGCATTCTGGCTGTACTTCTTCCAAGATAGATTTGTTCACTCTTCTGGCAGTCTGTGGTCTATTCAATATTCATTGCCAACATAAAAGCAAGTCTACTGACTTTTAAGGATATGGTCCACCACCCGTCTGTCAGTCTGTCGTTCTGTGATAGCTTGCAAGTTTCTAGGATGCTAAAAGCTATTGCCACTGATATTTCAAATACCAGCACGGTCACCTATGGTGGACAAGTTACGGTGGAGCTTCCAGAATAAAAAAAGACTAGGAAGAAAGGCCTGGCAATCTACTGATAAACCTTATGGATCACAAAAGAGTGTTGTCTGATATGGTGCTGGAAGATGAGTCCTCTAGGTTGGAAGGTACTACACAGTAGCCACAACAATAGACTCAGACATACCAACACTCATGAAGGTGGCACAGGACCGGGCAACATTTCGTGCTGTTATGCATAGGGTTGCCATGATAAAAACAACTATAATTGCACTGGAAGATGGAATATTTGTGCTTCTCTCCTTTGAAGAGCAGTAGTAAAGTTCCTGTTGTCTGTGTCCTTTAATTAGCAATACAGAGATGACGCACAATAGATCCTATTTTTCTAGATATTCTCTATATCCTCTATTGTAGCATTTTCACTGAAAGTATACTCGTTTAGTAATAAATATCCCTGGTCTTTGTACAAGTGGTGTCAGGTCAGACTACAGTAAAATCAGAAAGATAGCTCCAGGCTTCCAGCATGGGCTCTGGATTTATAAAGATCTAGTTTGAATCTCTCTCTGCAGCTTTATCTTCTGAGTGACCTTGGACTTCTCAGCTTCTTCATCTGTAATAAGATCTACAGCAGAAAAATTTTTTTGTCCGAAAACTTAGAATTAATCAAACTGTATCCAGCGACTTGGATTAAATGCCAGCGAAATTAGTGAAGAGTGGTCCAAGGAGCAGCAGGAGCTGCGTCCAGCTGAGGAGGCCATGTGACCATCTAGAACCTGTGTGTTAATTGGTTCCTTGCAGGGATGAAACCTTGTTGCTTGGTTCCTCTAACTAAAAGCCACAGTCCAATTGCTTGTTTTAACCTGTCTGATATACGACTTATTTTTTCTGATTAACAGTTAGTGGCTGGAATTATAGAAATTATAGGTTCTGAATTTTTGATGTCCTAAGTGTTAACTCGGAAACCCTGGTGGCATAGTGGTTAAGAGCTCCCGCTGCTAACCTAAAAGTCAGCAGCTCAAATCCACCAGTTGCTCCTTGGAAACCCTATGGGGCAGTTCTACTCTGGCTATGAGTCGGAATCAACAATGGCAATGGGTAAGTGTTAACTCATGCTAATTGATAAAGAGATGGCACATTGATGGCTTTGCCAGACCAACAGCGCTGTAAAATTGTTCACCATTTGCCCGTGGTAGACCTTACACAGGTGTAAACATTTCCTCCTTTACCATATGCAATCTGTTCTCTCCCGATTTTCTTTCTTTCTCTTCCTTCCTTCCTTCCAAACGTTTTTTTTCTTTCCTTTGTTCCTTCTTTCCTTTCTCCCTCTCTCCCTTCCTTTCTTTTCTTCCTTCCTCCGTCTCTCCCTTCCTTTTCTTCCTTCATTCCTTTCTTTTGTTTTTTTTTTTAAATGCAATGCCACCTGTTATTTTCTTTATTAATGAGCAATAAATTTTTGCCATATACTCAGATCAATTTATTAAGAATTTCTGCTTTAACAGTGGGGTTATTTGAGTGTAAAATGCCACGTGAGGTATTTTGGAAAGTGCCTGGCACACTGTTGGAGTGCAGTGGGTGTTTCCTTTCTGGCAGTGAGTATTGCACCTTAATGATTGAGAGAGAAGTGGACACTGGCTATCCTGGCGTCTTAAAATTGAGTTCCTTGTGATGGCCATTTTCTACTCCAGGAAGAGATTCTACAGGCTGAGCTGAAGACTTCTTGAAGGCCAACCAGCTGCCATCGAGTCAACTCTGACTCAGGGCGACTCCATGTGTGTGAGGGTAGAACTGTGTACCATAAAATTTTCAACGACTGATTTTCTGGAAGTAGATCCGCAGACCTTTCTTCTGGTACCTTTGCGTGCCCTCAAGCCTCCAACATTTCTGGTGGTTGCCAAGCGCGTTAACCATTTGCCCCATCGAGGAAGGCAGGGACTCTTTAATTAATGTCTATTTCTTTAGCACCTAATTGTACGTTGAACAGAAGTAAACTTGTGAGAAAGAATGCTAGACTCACAGGAATATCATGCATGTTATTTTTTGTTAAACTCATTGACCACATACTAAGGAGTATTTTGTGCTTTCCACTGGCAGAGACCACACTTTTGCAGGCAGGTGCATGCTGAGCTAGCACCGTTGTCTCTCACTGTACTCAGGATTCCAAATGGATGGTTAAGTGGCAGACAGAGCACTGCCTTGACTACAGCCCCCAGATTTCATTCACCAGCAGACTAGGGTGCTATTCAGATTTGGTCTCATTATACGCCGATTACATGGGGGAAGGAGGCAACCCTTGAGCAATGCTACGGTTCAGGGGCATCAATAGTTCTTCCTGAGGACACTTTTGTAGGACGGATATATTTTTGGTGGGTTGAAGAGCCTTCAGCCCTGGAATGACCCAGGTTTTGTGGGGTTTGAAGACCATATACTCTTGGCATTCTGGTGAAGAATACAAAATTAAGTATGGGCCTTGCAAGTGAGCGACCCAGAAGCTTCTGTTTCATGAGTTTCCTGGCAAATCCAACTTCACTTAAGCCCTATTCTTCTTTACAATCTTCTTTAGAGGGGGAGAAGTGAACGACCAACTTCTGTAAAAAGGTGACAAGTTTGCTGAAGAGCTGCAAGCTAAAATGTTTATAAGGGGAGCAGAGTCAATGTGAGAAGAACGGGACTTCAGCCGCTTTCCTCACTCCTTCGTGCTTTTCCTGAAGTGTCTATAGCACTTCATACACACTGTCACAAGCTGGGGGCCACAGAAAGATGCTCAGTGGGAGATGGACCTCACGGATAGATTCAAGAAAATCTTTCAGGTAGCTGGACAAGCTGAGGGTGAAAGGAGAGAAGGAAGAAGAGGAGAGGTGCTGCTGTTCTTTAACTGTTGTACAGCCTAGTGCTCCTCTTACTTTGCTCATCTAGTTGGGAAGGCCCAGGATGACGCTCCTTAAAAGCGAAGATGGTAAGACCTTGGCTCGCTTAGTTTGGACACGTCATCAGGAAGGACCAATCGCTAGAAAAGGACACCATGTTGGGTAAAGTAGAGGGTCAGCGAAAAAGAGGGAAACCCTCAATGAGATGGATGGACACGATAGTTGCAACAATGGGCTCCAGCACATCAAAGATCATGAAGAAGGTGCAGGACAGGGCCCTGCTTCGTTCTGTTATCATAAGGCCTCATGAGTCAGATCTGACTCCACAACAACGAACAACAGTTAAGACACGAAGGGGAGGAGGCCTGAGGACCTGAGGAGGGAAGAGCAAAAGAAGTGGCCTCTGTCCTGAGCTTCTTGGGGAGCAGGTCACCTAATGCTGGAGTCTCTTTTGACTTTAGGTGTGTGATACTGGTGAGTAGCAAAGTCTAGGAGACAACTTTTAGAAAGACTGAGTTCCAAAGACTACATTGATTAGCTCTACAGATATGACCAGAATTATTTCTGCTTCTGCTTTCTAAGAAAAGTCAAGTACAACTGTCCTCAGACCTAGCATAATTAAAGGATACAAGAGCTGAGGTTATATTATATAATTGTGGGCTTATTTCTGATCTGTAGATGAAATGAAAAATGTGACGAGAACGTGGTTACCGTTACTGGCCCGCTGTTTGATGGTTAGCATCTGCTCTCCAGACAGCTTTGCTTTCTTCATTGCTGATGTCGCCCTGGGGCATCCTGACAAACTGGGAACAACAAGAAACGAAATGGCCCATTAGTCACAAGTCTTAGGAGAGCCTCAAAGTCCAGCAGAGAAAATGGTTGCAAACAAAGCGCAGCAACATTATTTTCTTAGACCAGTTGCCCATGAAAGGCTATCTGAAAATGGGAAAAACAAAAAAACAAAAAGTAAAGATCAACATATAGAGTATGCCTAGTTGTGTATACACCAAGATGAAGGGATGTGTGTGGATGTGTAATGCTTACATTTGTATATTCATGTACTGTTTGTGGATTGATACATAAGATTATGACTATAGTGTTGCCTCTTGGGATGATGTCAGGGGACATGGGATTCTGAGGGGGGAGGGAGATATACTTTTCACTGTATACCTTCTAGAGCTATTTGGAATTTTATAGTGTGAATATATTGCTTTAAAAAACTATTTTATTTTGGAAAATGTCAAACTTATACAAAGGTTGAATTTAAAACAAACAATTTGAAATGTATGTAAAAGTAGAGAGAACAGAATAATGAACTCATCATGGAAAATCTTATTTCAACTATCTCCCCTCCCACTTCCCCCAATAGATTATTTAGAAATAAATCCCAGGTGTAAAAACGTAAGCAAATCTCATTATCTCTCCTGAGTTTTTCAAATTAATTTGCTAATATCATCAAATATACAGCCTGTCTTCAAATTTCCCCAGTTGTCTCATAACTTTTTAGGAGTTGGTTTGTTTAATGAAGGCTCCAAACTAGATCTTCACTTTGCATTTGGTGGATATCTCTGTTAAGGGTCTTTTAATCTAATGATTCCTCTTTCTTTTTTCTTCTTTCTTGACATTAATCTGTTGAAGACAGTAGGTCATTTATCGTGAGCACCTCTTATGGCATCAAGTGCATGGGCTTTGTGACAAGTATCTCAGCATCTTAGCGGTCTTCCCTTTCTTATGGCAGGGCTCATGGCTACGTTCTAGAGAACTCGGTTTACCAGAAGCCCAGAATTCAGAGAGGTAGACTCTTACTCTACTTATGGACAGAGTTCACAAAGCACTCCATATAAGGGCAAAATAAATTTTATGTATATATATATATGTATATAATGGTATATAAGTGATATATCTATATCTAACACCCAATGGTAGTGTAGGCAGTTTCCATAATTATTAGAAATGTCTCTTTAATGTCTCCTTTATATATATATATATATATATATGTCATTATATATAATGTGACTTTTAAAATATCTCTTCAGACAAATTTTCCTTAGCAGAAACCTATGTTTGTACAAGAAGTATTTTTACTGTTCTTTGTAATTTACACTGAAGGTCTTAGTTGTCTTTTCAATGTGAAGTTTGTATCTAGTAACTAGATTATAACATCCATAAAATGTTAAATAATCACCATATTTGTGGCATTTCCCGAAACCTTGTGGTAGTGAATCATATTTTCTAATGATGCTTCTGGAGTAGCACCAGTGCAACGACTAAAGCAGCTATAAAATACACAGGCAGGGCAAAGGGCAACGGGGACTTTAACCTTATAAAATCTTCTAGCGCTCCCACCAGTAGGTCCTGTCCCAGTGCCCTCTCCCTTCTCCAACATTAGTTGCCAAATTAGAGAGAGAAGCACCAGGAGATAGGCAAACCTTCGGGGACCTCACTGGCGTGGCCGTGAGTGGATGAAACAGGACAGGAGCTAAGGAGTGCTCCTCTTGCTTCTCCAGCTTCACACTTGCAACCCATAGCTCTGGGCCGGGAGTCCTCAGAAATCGAGTCATGTAACCCATGGCTCTGGGCCGGGAGTCCCCAGAAATCGAGTCATATAACCCATGGCTCTGGGCCGGGAGTCCCCAGAAATCGAGTCATGTAACTCATAGCTCTGGGCCAGGAGTCCCCAGAAGTCAAGTCATGCTCCTCATGTTGTATTCTTGTTCTTGTTTCATATTGCTAGTTTCTTTTTCCATATTAATCCGGCCAATATTAAATTATTATTTCTGCTCCTGATAGAATCTATAACCCCGTATGCTGTTTTTCTCCGGAAATCTCTGTGCTCTTCAAATTCTGTTTTGGCCTGTAACTACTTTTTCCCTGGGGGTGTAAGCTACTCTTGCAGGCAGCTTTAGGGAAGCTGATAGGGAAGGCCAACCCCAGTCCAAGTCAATTTCAAGTAGGGGAGGTTGGAGGAGCCCAGGCAACAGAACACTGCAATCACATCTCTCTCCACAAGTCCCGTCCTCAGGCCCCACCTCACCCTCTGCTCCCCATCCCCAGTCAGAACACTAACACACCTCCCTGAAAATCTCAGCACTCTCAGGAGCCTGGGCAAGGGAGGGGACCGGAAAGTTAAGCTTCATTAGCCAGCTACTGGAGAGCCAATTTCCATTCATGGCGACCCCCTGAGTGTCAGAGTAGAACTGTGCTCCATAGGGTTTTCAATAGCTGATGTTTGGCAAAAACATCGCCAGGCCTTTCTTCTGAGGCTGGAACCTCCAACCTTCTGGCTAGCAGCCAAGCGCGTTAACTATTTGTATCACCCACGGTCTCAGCTTCTTGGTAAATCCTCCTCTGACTAAGGGTCTCAAGAGTTTTATTTGTAAAACAAAAACCACACCCGTTGCCGTGGAGTCAATTCCAACTCATAGCAACCCTATAGGACAGAGTAGAACTGCTCCATAGAGTTTCCAAGGAGCGTCTGGTGCATTCAAACTGCCGACTTTTCGATTATCAGTCATAGCTCCTAACCACTACGCCATGAGGGTTTCCGTTTGTAAAACAAGTAGTTACCAAAAAATCTGCTAAGGTCCTTTGAACTCAGGTAGTATAACTGGCTTTTAAAATCACTTCCCTCCCTTACTGAAACTGAACGCAGGCTGACCCCATCAGCACAGAATTCTTTTACTAGGATTTTATCTGACATTCAGGACAAAGTTCTACATTTATATAGCATTCAAGAATTGTTGCTGCTGTTAGCAGCCCTCCAGTCGATTCCGACATGTGGCAACCCCGTGTGTGCAGAGTAGAACTACACTCCATAGGGCTTTCAAGGCTGTGAGCTTTCCGAAGCAGGTTGCCAGGTCTTATTCCCTAGGTGCCTCTGGGTGGATTTGAACCACTAACCTTTCAGTGAGTAGTCCAGCACTTAACAATTTGCGCCACCCAGAGACCAGCAAAATGCATTATGTCATGATCATACACATTATGCCATAACCGATATTGTAATGCATATACTGGATATAGTAGGTAATGTAAACATTTGAAACATTTGTATTTGGTCACTGGTAATATGGGAATAAAATAAAATATCTATGTGAAAATGTTTGTGAAGTTAAATAAGAATGTACAGCTATGAGGACAAGATTTTGAAATATGTATATATATGTTGTTTACTGCAATATCCTTATGTTGGAACGGTGCCTGGAATAGAATATGTTCTCAATACTTTTGAAAGAATAAATCTATATAACCCCATTTTGTATTACAAATAAACCCATTGCCGTCGAGTGGATTCCGACTCATGGCGACCCTGTAGGACAGAGTAGAACTGTCCCATAGGGTTTCCAAAGAGTGCCTGGTGGATTCAAACTCCGACCTTTTGGTTAGCAGCTGAACTCTTAACCGCTATGCCACCAGGGTTTCCATATTACAAATAGGTAAGCTATTTAAAGGTCTATTTCTACAGACCGAGTGGACTGTTTAGAACCGATAGCACGGATTGGCGGGCGAGAGGTCCAGATGCAGGTGGAGGTAACGAGGCCAGCATAACAACATGCTCTTGTGTGGCAAGTGCTGGAGATCTTGGAAGATGAAGGAAGCATCCTAGCAAAGGACAGTGAGCAGAATTTTCTCAGGTTTCCAAGTTAAAGGAAAACTCTTCAGTGCTGCCAAAGAGAGAAATGCAGCTGCAGCCCCCTTGGGTCTTAGCGGAAGAAAAGCTGCAGATGGCAAGGAACGTCAGGAGGCCCGGGGTGGATGCTTTTGTATGAAGGCTGCTGTGGCTTTTGTCAAGGACCGCAACTGCTGAAACAAAGACCCAGCTGCTTTCTGACGGTGAATCTGGTCACAAAGCAGTCTGACCAGTGAGCAAACACAAATGTTTAAAATGTTCACATAACCTCCTATATCCAGTATATGCATT
The DNA here is from genome assembly GCF_000243295.1 of Trichechus manatus latirostris. NCBI lineage: Eukaryota > Metazoa > Chordata > Mammalia > Sirenia > Trichechidae > Trichechus > Trichechus manatus. Next base: position 18,437,408 of record NW_004443959.1, on the reverse strand, counting down.
ACAATATCGGTTATGGCATAATGTGTATGGTCACGACATGACAAAGTTTGCTGGTCTCTGGGTGGCGCAAATCATTAAGTGCTGAACTACTCACTGAAAGGTTAGTGGTTCAAATCCACCCAGAGGCACGTAGGAAGTAAGGCCTGGCAATCTGCTTCTGAAAGGTCGCACGCTTGAAAACCCTATGGAGTGTATTTGTACCATGTTGGAATCGACCGGAGGGCAGCTAACAACAACAATTCTTGAATGTCATATAAAGGTAGAACTCTCTTGCATAGGTGTAATTTTCCAGAAAATATGGGAAAGCCGACTCATATTTCCTTTGTTTTAAACCTCTCTGGTCATTTTAATTTGCAGCTTCTAGAAGATCCGGCCACGTGTGGTTATGAATCACATCAAACTGGATGGAGAGGTGAACAGTATGGAAAGTCAGGATGGGAATTATAAACTAGTTAACTTTAACGCCGTTCCCGCTGTTCACACACGTGATTAGCACAGTGCCTGGCTTAGAGCAGCACCCAGCGAATGTTTCCTGACCTAACTGCCCTGAGGTGAGACACTGCTGCTGTTAGAGATGGAAGCCATCTCTTAAATCTATCCCTGTCCCATTCTCACCGTCACCCCTCTTAACAAGCCTTTATTACCACGTGCCAACTCCTGTAATTATCTCTTCATTGGGATCCTCGACCCTTCAGTTCATCCTACATCCTGCTGTGAAATAATCTCCTGAAAGCTCAGCTCTGATGATGCTACTCCTGGAAAAACTTGCAATGGCTTTTCACAGGGCAGTGTCGAAATGCTTAAGTTATTTCCTAGAGGCTCTACCTGACCGGGCAGGGTCCTTGCCTCCTATTGCTTCCTGCACTAATTCTCTACGCCAGCCAAACTACGTATCTTAGTCATCTAGTGCTGCTGTAACAGAAATACCACAAGTCGATGGCTTTAACAAAGAGAAATTTATTCTCTCACAGTCCAGGAAGCTACAGGTCCAAATTCAGGGCACCAGCTCCAGGGGAATGCCTTCTCTCCCTGGCGACTCTGGGGGAGGGTCCTTGTCATCAATCTTCCCCTGATCTAGGAGCTTCTCAGCACAGGGACCCCAGGTCCGAAGGACACACTCCATTCCCAGTGCTTCTTTCTTGGTGGCATGAAGTCCCTATCTCTCTACTTATGTCTCTCTCCTTTTATCTCTTATAAGGTAAAAGGTGATGCAGGCCACACCCCAAGAAAACTCCCCTCATATAGGATCAGGGATGTGACCTGAGTAAGGGTGTTGCATTCCACCCTAATCCTCTAACATAATCTAATCTTGCCTCATTAACCACAGGCAGAGATTAGGATTACAACACATAGGAAAATTGCTGCTGTTGTTAGGTGCCATTGAGTTCCAAATCCCAGCAACCCTAAGTACAACAGAATGAAACACTGCCCGGTCCTGCACCACCCTTGCAATTGTTGTTGTGTTTGAGCTCATTGTTGTAGCCACTGTGTCAATCCGTCTCGTTGAGGGTCTTCCTCTTTTTTGCTGACCCTACTTTACCAAGCTTGATGTCCTTCTCCAGGGACTGGTCCCTCCTGATAACATGTAATCAGATCACAAAATGGAGGACAATTACACAATACTGGGAATCATGGCCTAGCCAAGGTGACACTTTTTTGGGGGGACACAATTCAATCCATGACAATACTCTTACGTGCAATCTGGCAAATGCCCACAATGCTTCCTGACTGTATTTGTTTTTCCTTTTCCTGCTCTCATCCCAGAGATGGATTACCCAATAAGCAAGGTACGCACGGGCTTACTTGTGCTTATTTTCTAATCTGTAGTGCATAATTTGGAACCCTGTTTGCATAGTGGTTAAGAGTTTGGCTGCGAACCGAAAGGTTGGCAGTTTGAATCCACCAGGTGCTCCTCAGAAACCCTATGGGGACGTTCTGTTCTATCCTATAGGGTCGCTATGATTCAGAGTTGACTTGACAGCAATGGGTTTTAGGGTTTTAGTGCAGAATTTCACCTGTGTGGTGAAAACCATGTTAAATTGTGCACTACAGATGAGGGAGGGAACACATTTAAGCCCATACATACCTTGCTTGACTATGCAAGGCATTCGATTGTGTGATTCATAACAAATTGTGGATAGCATTGTGAAGAATGGGAATTCCAGAACACTTAATTGTGCTCATGAGGAACCTGTACATAGATCAAGAGGCAGTTGTTCGAACAGAACAAGGGGATACTGTGTGGTTTAAAGTCAGGAAATGTGTGCGTCAGGGTTGTATCCTTTCACCATACTTACTCAATCTGTATGCTGACCAAATAATCAGAGAAGCTGGACGATATGAAGAAGAATGGGGCATCAGGATTAGATGTTATGCAGATGACACAACCTTGCTTGCTGAAAGTGAAGAGGAATTGAAGCACTTACTGATGAAGATCAAAGACTCCAGCCTTCAGTATGGATTACACCTCAATATAAAGAAAACAAAAATCCTCACAACTGGACCAATAAGCAACATCGTGATAAATGGAGAAAGGATTGAGACTGTCAAAGATTTCATTTTACTTGGATCCACAACCAACACCCATGAAAGAAGCAATCAAGAAATCAAAAGACCCATTGCACTGGGCAAATCTCCTGCAAAAGACCTCTTTAAAGCCTTAAAAAGCAAAATGTCACCTCGAAGACTAAGGTGCACCTGACCCAACCCATGGTGTTTTCAATTGCTTCATATGCATGTGAAAGCTGGATGGCGAATAAGGAAAACCGAAGAAGAATTGATGCCTTTGAACTATGGTGCTGGCAAAGAATATTGAATATACCATGGACTGCCAAAAGAACAAACAAATCTGTCTTGGAAGAAGTTACAGCTGGAATGCTCCTTAAAAGCAAGGATGGCGAGACTTTGTCTCACATACTTTGGGCATGTTATCAGGAAGGACCAGTCCCTGGAGAAGGACATCATGCTTGGTAAAGTACAAGGTCAGCGAAATAGAGGAAGACCTTCAACAAGACAGACTGACACAGTGGCTGCAACAATGGACTCACACATAGCAACGATTGTGAAGATGGTGCAGGACCAGGCGATGTTTTGTTCTGTTGTACATAAGGCTGCTATGAGTTGGAGCTGACTTGATGGCAGCTAACAATATGACCCTCCCTAAGCTTTAGTGTTTTAGTTTGTAACTCAGCGAAACCAACCCACTGCCGTCAAGCAGATTCCGAATCACAGCGACCCTACAGGACAGAGTAGAACTGCCCCATAGGTTTCCATGGAACAGCTGGTAGATTCAAACTGCCGACTTTTTGGTTAGCAGCTGTAGCTCTTAACCACCGCGCCACCAGTGCTCCTTAGTTTGCAAAGTGGGCAGCTGTGCTCATAGGGTTTTTAGTCCCTAATTTTTGGGAAGTAGATTGCCAGGTCTTTCTTCTGAGGTGCCTCTGGGTAGACTCCAATCACCAACCTTAACTGTTTGCATAACCCAGGGACTCCACCAGGAACATAGTGAATACTTAATACACATTTGTTGTACGAATAAAATAATGAATGAAGGAGGGACGTCTTGGCTCAGAGTGGTTAGAAAACAGAGGATTCCGTGTTTTCTAGGTGCTTTCTGGTTCTAACGTTGAGGAAGGAAAAGCAGAGGAAGCACACACATGCCTTGGCCCTTTCATTTGTATTATTTCTTTGAATCCGCATAATAACTACATACTTTTCCCACCCCTCTGGCCCTAAGCAACTCACTACTGGCCCCCAGACACGAGACATAGTTGTCCAGGCCAACCTGCCCAGGATTTCTTAGCCCACCTCTACTTTTCCTCATATATTATCTTTTCAGCTTTCGTTGCCCCTCTCTGACTGGCTTCCACATTTTCCATGCTCCCTCTGAGGGATTCCTTGTGGGGTTCCATACGCGCACACACATGACACATAAATACAGGCTCCATTATAGATGAACCAGTGCTCTACACTCTCCTGTGTGCTTTTCATTTAATCCTTACAATCCATCCTACCAGAGTAGGCGGGGTAGCTAGCTTCTTTTTTTTTCCCTTAAATAGTCAGAATTAAGTTATAATTCACTGCATGGATAGAAAGTAATGGGGAGAAATGTTCAGTAAAGTAAAATGTAGCAGAAGTAAATTAAATCAAGTATATCCAGAGGTCACTAACCTGAATTTGCCCCGAATGATCTGGAAGCTATCTGTAACGCAGATTCCTGGACCCCAAGCTGAGACTCAGTTCCAAACTTAATGACAGCCTTATATTACTTGTCCTAGTTTCAGTTAATAAAACTGCCGGCTAGGAATGACAAATAACGGTATTATTGAATGAGTTTTAAACTTAGAGTTTCAGAAACTAAATTAGGAAGCAAAGATGGGCTCAAAGAATCATGAATTTTATTTAAACATCCTTGTGTTCAATTTCTTCCACTCCGATACCGTGACGAAATCGTCAGTGTTGGGTCAAATTTGGAAGTGAATCCTGTTCCGTGGACCTGGCCTAGACAGCTTTGCTAAGCTTGCCGAACTTCCCTAACGTGGAGGGAAGCACTGCCACCTCGTGGCGGCTCGGGTTCACGTTCACTTTGCTTTCTGCATGGGCCGCGGCTTAGCTGGCTCCTGGGCGGGGGGCAGAGCTGGTTGAGATTTCTTAAGAAAAAAAGCCTGCACATCCATCTCCCTGCCAGTGAAGGAAACCCCCAGTGATTGTCCCAGGGTAGAGCGAGGGTAAGTTCTGAGATTAAGATCCAGCAGGGTATTATGGAAAAGTCTTCGCTAATGAAAACTGGATTGTTTCTGACCTTAGATTTAGATTTGGAAAGTCACCGAATCTCAGTGCTAGGAAGTTCTGGGCAGCAAATAGTTAACCTATCGCTTCACCAGCTTGCCTCGGGCTCCAGACATCTAGGCACCAGGAGCCAGCACGTAGAATTCCAAATTAAGGATCCAGGCAAAACCTTTAGAAGGGTTTCAAGAGGAGATCTTAGGAGCTCCCGAAATATGTATGAATCAGGACTTCAGCCTAAAAGGAACTTGCTTTGGGAGTACATTACAACTGAAAATACCTAAATAAATAAAAACTTCCCGGGGTGGGTGGGGCTGGGGTGGGTGGTGGAAATGGTTTAAACGATATTTTGGGGATGATTGTTCATTCAGAAGGAAAATACGTAATTCGAGAGAAAGTAAGGTTGCGGGTTGTTAAGAAACTTTTGTTCACTGCCCAGAAGGTAACTGTGTGCAGTGAGAAAACGTAGTGACAAATAACCCTGGACAGTGAGACTCCAGGGAAGTGTACTGTTAACGCGCCTCCAATAGAGACGAGAGTCCGCCTCAATTTGACGTCCGTCAGTTCTATTTTGCAGAAACGGGAGACAAGACTCGGAGAAGTTTAGAGTATGATCCAATACTCCCTTATGAGAACAATTCGATACATCAAGATGCAAAGTGGTTTTCTTTACATTGATTTTTGCTACCATGTTATTTTACTTACTTCATTATTTTACCCTTACAAGCCTTGGTGGTGTAGTGGCTAAGAGCTTGGCTGCTAACCAAAAGGTCGGCAGTTTGAATCCACCAGCGGCTTCTTGGAAACCCTCTGAGGCAGTTCTACTCTGTCCTATAGGGTTGCTATGAGTTGGAATTGACTCCACAGCAATGGGTTTGGTGGGTTTTTATTCTTACGTGGGGTTGCCTTGAGTCAGAATCGACTTGAGGGCAATTGGTACTGGTATTATAATACAATTGCTATACAATCCCATCCCATTCCCATTGCTGTCAAGTCAATTCAGACTCACAGCGACCCTGTAGGACATAGTAAAACTGCCCCATAGGGTTTCCAAGGAGCAACTGGTGGATTTGAACTGCTGACCTTTTGATTAGCAGCCTGAGCTCTTAACCACTGTGCCACCAGGGCTCCTGCTGTATAATATATAATTTAAATGATATGTAATATACCACGTATATAGTGTACATACTCTTAACATACTAATACTATGTATTTTGGAGCCCTGGTGGCACAGTGGTTAAGAGCTTGGCTGCTAACTAAATGGTCAGTAGTTCGAATCCACCAGCTGCTCCTTGGAAACCCTGTGGGGTGGTTCTCTTCTGTCCTGTAGAGTTGATATAAGTCAGAATTGACTTGACAGCAACAGGTTTCTTTTTGTTTTGTTTTGTTTGCTTTTTAATATATCATTAATTTAGTCCTGATGATTGAATATTATGTTTATCAATAAGCAAACACTAATGCAGTGTAACTGGTAACAACTCTCCTGCATTTAACGTCTAAGTTATCTTATTGAATAGAGCAGCAGTTTTTACATTTGCTTCCAGGGACTCTAGGGTTTCAACAGCTGTGTGGGGAAGCGAGCAGAAGAATGGTTCTCTCAGCTCCAGGAAATTCCTGCATCAGATTCTTTATCAGATTCATTCGTATCTCAGGGCAAAGAGATGCCTTTGTGGACCCTTCTAACACCAAGATCTAGAGTTTGGAGTTTTTTCCCCAAAAAAGCATGCCAGTGCCCAATAGTGTGCTCTGGAGCCCCGGAGAGAGAACACATTCTCTATGCCAGGGAGACATCTCTGCCACTCCTATGGCCAAGCCCAGCCCCTGGTGCTGGGCTTAGAGTTTATCCTGGTGTTTCACATCAGTAGGCATTTAATTGTTGTTGTTAGGTGCCCTCGAGTCAGTTCCGACTCATAGCGAACCTATGTACAACAGAACAAAATGCTGCCCAGTCCTGCACCGTCCTCACGATCATTGTGTATGCTTCAGCCCATTGTTGCGGCCACTGTGTCAATCCATCTCACTGAGAGTCTTCCTGTTTTTCGCTGACCCTCTGCTCTACCAAGCATGATGTCCCTCTCCAGGGACTGATCTCTGCTGATAATATGTCCAAAGTATGTGAGACATAGTCTTGCTATCCTTCCTTCTCAGGAGCATTCTGCTTGTACTTCTTCCAAGACAGATTTGTTCCTTCTTTTGGCAGGTCATGGTATAGTCAATATTCTTCACCAACACCAGAACTCAAAGGCATCAATTCTTCTTCAGTCTTCCGTATACATTTCCAGCTTTTGCATGCATATGATGTGATTGGAAACACCATGGCTTGGGTCAGGCTCGCTTTAGTCCTTAAAGTGACGTCTTTGTTTTTTAACACTTTAAAGAGGTCTTTTGCAGTAGATTTGCCCAGTGCAATGTGTCTTTTGATTTCTTGATTGCTGCTTCCATGGATGTTGATTGTGAATCCAAGTAAAATGAAATCCTTGACAACCTCAATCTTTTCTCCATTTATCATGATGTTGCTTATTGGTCCAGTAGTGAGGATTTTTGTTTTCTTTATGTTGAGCTGTAATCCATACTGAAGGCTGTGGTCTTTGATCTTCATCAGTAAGTGCTTCAAGTCCTCTTCACTTTCAGCAAGCAAGGTTGTGTCATTTGCATACAGCAGGTTGTTAACAAGTCTTCCTCCAATCCTGATGCCACGTTCTTCTTCATCTAGTCCAGCTTCTCAGATTATTTGCTCAGCATAAGATTGAATAAGTATTATGAAAGGATACAACCCTGATGCACACCTTCCCTGACTTTAAACCATGCAGTATCCCCTTGTTCTATTCAAATGACTACCTCTTGATCTGTGTACAGGTTCCTCACGAGCATAATTAAGTGCTCTGGAATTCCCAATCTTTGCAATGTTATCCATAATTTGTTATGATCCACACAGTCAAATGCCTTTGCAGAGTCAGTAAAACACAGGTAAGCATCTTTCTGGTATTCTCTGCTTTTAGCCAGGATCTATCTGACATTAGCAATGATATCCCTCATTCCACATCCTCTTCTGGATCTGGCTTGAATTTCTGGAGGTTCCCTGTCAATATACTGCTGTAGCCTCTTTTGAATGATCTGCTGCAAAATTTTACTTGTGTGTGATATTAATGATATTGTTTTGATAATTTCCACATTTGGTTGGATCACCTTTCTTGGGAATAGGTGTGAATATGGATCTCTTACAGTCAGTAGACCAGGTAGCTGTCTTCCAAATTTCTTGGCATAGATGAGTGACTACTTCCAGTGCTGCATCCATTGTTGAAATATCTCAATGGGTATTTCATCAATTCCTGGAGCCTTGTTTTTTGCCAATGCCTTCACTGCAGCTTGGACTTCTTCCTTCAGTACCATCAGTTCCTGATCATATGCATTTAATAATAGGCATTTAATTAGCATTTGTTGAATGAATGGGAGTTACAGAAAGAGGGAGAGTGGAAGGCTTCGCAGCAGCTTTGTTTCTTACTACTCATTTCCTCTTGCAATTCATAGTATATTGACCGAATCATGGGCCAACGGCCTTTTGTGAGTACTGTGGGATCCTAGCCATCATGCATCTCTTTATTTATTGGGGGAAACCCTTCTCCTCTGCAAACACCCAGGGCTTGCAGACAAGGGCAGATTGGGCCTAACTGGAAAGACTCAGACCCACCCTCACTTCAGTGAAATAAGGAAACAGGGAGAAAATGGAGGAACTTGCTGTTTGGAGGAGTGAAGAGTTTTGACAAGAGGCTACTCCGTGGAGGTGCTCAGTTACCACAGCCAAGGCCAAGGCAGGGGTGGTTTACCTCACTGCTTCTTCCTCCACACCCCAATGCCGGAGACAGAGGGGCTGGGAAGAGAGAGGGAGAGCAGGCGGCTGTCCTTTTCCCCAAGCCACTGATGGTGGGAGAGAAGACTGGGATGTAGAGTGCTTTCAACCAAATATGAGAATGGAATTTTTAAAAGAAGAATGAACTTTAAGAGCTGAAATACAACTATGTTAGTAACCAAAAACAACAGCTCCGTCATGAGCTCAAAATAAGCTGTCATCGCGGGAGCTGTTACCACAGTAGGGAAGAAAGGATTTGAGAGAGCACCGTGAGTCACAAGAGACTTTAGGGCAACTAATGACAACAGCATTAGAAAAATAAGGCCATTCCATGTTTATACTCAAACAAATTCCCCAGAGATGGGAGCTGTCTGCATTGGTTGTAAATCCTTGTAGCAATGACACTTCCTGGAGATGAAACTTGGGGCTCCCCTCACCTGCTCCTAGGGAAAGTCTACTTTCAGGGGCCACAGCCATGTGGTGTGGTCAGATGCAAGAGGTACAGCCACAGGATCGCTGTAGGATTGCACGGACTCCCACACAGCTCCCCCAGGGCCTCCCTGCACAAATGCTCTGGCCTTCTGAATGAGCAAAAGGTACAAGTCGACCTGCTTCATTTTCATAAACAAATGCCAACCTAAAAGCCAGAGGAGACAGCAGCTGAGTGCAGAGGATCTCCTCCATCACCCCTAGTGGCTGCCACTTGCCCATGAGATCACCTGAGAGGCAACCGCTGCTCAGTCTCTGTTAAAAATGCTGTGTGGGAAAAGAAGCCTGAGAAGAGACATATTGAAGAGCCATTTCTGTAGGCTGCCTAGCTTCATATCTGCACTCATTCATGCAACAGCATTCTTGAGTGTCCTCAAGTGCAGCAATAATTGTTAGGACAAAAAGGATGATGATAAAATTAATAAGAAGGGCTAACCCTTACATAGTGCTTTGCTTATTCTTTTCCCAGGCACGGTCTTAGGATTTGACGTACTATTCAAGCAATACTTTCCACAGTCCTAATAACACAGACACTGTTATTATTCTCATTTTACAGTGGAGCAAACTGAGGTACAGAGAGCTTATCTTGCCCAAGGCCACTCAGCCAGTAAATGGCAGAGCTGGATTCGCACCCAAGCAGTCTAACACTTTGCGTACTTCACCCTTGGTTTTACTACCTTTCTGTATTCATCTGTGAGTGAAAGATAGTCATCACAGTTCCTGCCCTTGAGGAACTCAAGGTCAAGTAGGGACAGGAATCCATGTGAATTACCTACCTACCGGTTGCCATCAAGTAGATTCTGACTCATGGTGACCCCACGTGCTGCAATGTAGAACTATGCTATATAGGGTTTTCATGCTGTGAACTTTCGCAAGCAGATCACCAGGCCTTTCTTCCAAGGCACCTTTGGGTGGGTTCAAACCTCAACCTTTTTGTTAGTAGCTGAGCGTGTACCAATGGCGCTACCCAGGGACTCCTCCATGTCAGTTAAGATCTCCTTAAAGCAGGGCTTCAAACCTGTTCTGGTTTGAACCCCTGCTGAGAAGTTACATTTCTAAAAAGTTCCCTGCTGAGAACTTGCATTTTCACCACCAAATATACTGAATCAGAATCTATATTTTAACCAGATCCCCAGATGATTCTTAATGTATAACTTCCTGGGAACTTGTTAGAAATGCCAACTCTCAGTAGGAATTCGAACCAGAACCAGTTCAAAGCCCGGCCTTAAAGGGATACATGTGATCTGATGACATGGATGGTACCTAACAAGGGAAGATGAAGCAGGCTTTCATAGAGGAGGCAAAGTCTGAGTGGCTACTTCAATATGAATGTTTGTTTGAAAGGGCTAGTTAGCATTAGAAGGACAGGAAGAAGCCGGGTGGATTTAGGGAGTAGCAAACAGTTTAAGAGTATCTGTAGCCTCCTATTTGGGCATGGGAGAGACCAAGAGGCGGAGTGACGAATGGGGCTATAAAGATGGACAGGAGCTGATCGTGGAGGCCCTTATTTGCCTTGCTAAGGACATTGGATTTGATTTTTTAGTCAATAAGAAAGGATTGGGATAGTTTAAGCCAGGGAATAATGGTAAATTCTGCCTTTTAGAGAGTTCACTTTGACAGCAGCTTGGATGATAACTGTCATGGATTGGGGCTGGAGGTAGGAAGGCCAAGTAGGACATTATTGCAATAGCCTGGGTGAGAAACTATGACAGATAGAACCTACGTCAGCAGCAGTGAGGGTGCAGAAGAGGAGACTAAGGAGAGCCAAAGCTTGGCCAGTGACTGGATGGGCATGTGAATTACGTTAGCTTAGATCACTGTAGAAATACCTTTCCTGAATTAAGACTTCAGTGCTATACCCTCTGCTCATATGATGAATCTACATAAGAAATGGCTACATCACAAACATTACTCTACTTTTTGAAGAACTATCATCAAAGGTTTTGCCCATTTTATTACTTAATGTTTATTATTATTATTTTTAATGAAAGAATACAAAAGTTAAGTAGCTCTACAAGGCTTACATCCTTTCATCATAGTTATTCAATCTGTGTGCTGAGCAAATAATCTGAGAAGCTGGACTATATGGAAAAGAACGTGGTATCAGGATTGGAGGAGACTCATGAACAACCTGCGTTATGCAGACGACACAACCTTGCTTGCTGAAAGCGAAGAGGACTTGAAGCACCTGCTGATGAAGATCAAAGACCACAGCCTTCAGTATGGATTACACCTCAATTTAAAGAAAACAAAAATCCTCACAACTGGACCAATAAGCAACATCATGATAAACGGAGAAAAGATTGAAGTTGTCAAGAATTTCATTTTACTTGGATTCACAATCAACATCCATGGAAGCAGCAGTCAAGAAATCATACGACGTATTGCATTGGGCAAATCTGCTGCGAAAGACCTCTCTAAAGTGTTAAAAAGCAAAGATGTCACTCTGAGGACTAAGGTGCACCTGACCCAAGTCATGGTATTTTCAATCGCCTCATATGCATGCAAAAGCTGGACAATGAATAAGGAAGACCAAAGAATTGACACCGTTGAATTGTGGTGTTGGCAAAGAATATTGAATATACCGTGGACTGCCAGAAAAATGAACAAATCTGTCTTGGAAGAAGTACGGCCAGAAGGCTCCTTAGAAGCAAGGATGGCTAAACTTCATCTCACATACTTTGGACATGTTGTCAGGAGAGTCAGGTCCCTGGAGAAGGACATCATGCTTGGTAGAGCAGAGGGTCAGCAAAAAACAGGAAGACCCTTAATGAGATGGCTTGACACAGTGGCTGCAACAACGGGCTCAAGCATAGCAAGGATTGTGAGGATGGTGCATAGCAAGGATTGGGAGGATGGCGCAGGACCGGGCAGTGTTTCGTTCTGTTGTACACGGGGTCACTATGAGTCAGAACCGACTCGACGGCACCTAACAACAACAACAAATGCAACAACACAGGGCTTGTAATGAAAAACAGCGAATTGCTGCCACACCTCTCCCCAGCCCACTCTCTAGAGGCGACACTTTTCAACATTTTTTCAGTTTCTTCTTGCATCTATTTCAATGTTTTTACTGCTACGTCTTGATTTTTAAGTTGCAGACATGACTATCGGCTTCTTATTTTAGAAGACAGGTTTTTTATTTCCTTACATCATCCACTCACCTTTCCTTCTCACCTCCCTCCCAGGATTTACACTGCTCTAAGTACAACTATTGGTCATACGAGCCCTGGTGGCACAGTAGTTAAGAGGTTGGCAGTTCGAATCCATCGGCTGCTCCTTGGAAACCCTATGGGGCAGTTCTGAGTTGGAATCAACTTGATGGCAACGGGTTTGGTTTGGTTTTGGTATTGTTCGTAGCTGTTGTTGTGCAGTTGAATCGATTCCCACTCATAGCTAAACCCTGTTAATTGCTCTGATCACATTTTCTTACGTGGATTATTGTAAAAATGGCGGTCCATTATTCTCCTACCTTTATCTAGGCTTTCTGGCAATGCCCACCTACACTGACTCTGGGCTGGCCTTGCGACTTGCTTTGGCCAATTAGCACATGTCATGCAAACAGAAGCTTAAAAAACACTAGTTCATTAGGGCTGCCTTCTTACTGTTCTTCAGAAGTCTGTGACTACTTTGTGAACATCCCCAGACTAGCCCTGCTAGATGATGGCAGATGTGTGGTCCAGTGACCCCTAATGTCCCAGCTGACAGCAGACATCGGCCAACAGCCAGTACCCCCAGCCAGGCATGTGACTGAATCCATTCTAGACAACCAGCACTTAGCTCAACCTACAGGCTGACTGAAGAAGCATCTTACTGAAGCATAGACTTGTCGAAAATAATAAAACAGTTGCTGGTTAAGACCACTAAGTTTTGGGAGGGTTTAGTATAGAGCAAAAGGTAATTAATATACTTGTTCACCTTTGGCTCTGAGGTTAATAATTATCTCATGTTTTAGTTTGCATAGTTTTTCTGTGTCTATTGTTAATTTATTTCCAAGGTATTTGATATAACTCTAATGTACCTCTTGGAAACCCTGGTGCCATAGTTGTTAAGAGTTACAGCTGCTAACCAAAAGGTCAGAAGTTTGAATTGACCAGGTGCTCCTTGGAACTGTATGGGACAGTTCTACTCTGTCCTGTAGGGTCGCTATGAGTTGGAATTGATGTCAATGGGTTATGGTCTAATGTACCTCTTATTACAGTACAGTAGACCTCAGTGACCAGCCATCCTCCTGGCCAGGTGACGGTCAAGAGTTGACATCTTCACTTAATTTGCTTTGGTTCAGTTCTCTGGCTCCACGCTTGGCCTTTTTCCTTTTTTATTGGAGAAGGGATTGATGATGAACGTGAATGACAATTGCTAAAGCAGTTCACGGAGCAGGCCGGCTGAAGGGAATCAGCAGCATTGGCTTTGGATGCTGTGGTCAGCACTGCACATGATACACGGCATGACGCTTTCCCCCCAAATTCAGAAAAATCATTTACGGCCTGCAAGAAGTACCCAAAGCTGCAGATTCTTTTTTTTTTTTTAAATTTAGACCTGTGCTGTCTAATATGGTAGTCACTAGCCACACATGGTTATTTACATTTAAATTTAAATGAGTTGAAATTAAATACCATTAAAAATTCAGTACCTTTGTCTAAGTAACCAAATTTCAAGTGCTACTTGAAATGTCTAGTGGCTACTGCATTGCATGGTGTAGGTCTGGAAAATCACTTACATGCTGACAAGGCCCACATGACCATGGTGTGGAGGGGTCAAGTCATTTCACCACTAAAGCAAGGCTGTTGAGGAGGAGAACACGAGGAGGGATGTTTGTTTTGTTAGAGAAAGTGCCAGGCTTTCTTAATTACTGGTAAAGGGCTGTTTAGTTTGGGTTCTAAACAGAGAGTGATTCTTCCTGTAAAAGAGATTTAAATAGTAGCTAAAAACAATAGCTAAGACTTATTAAGTACATTATTATTTTGAAGATCATTGGCATGTTTGTTGTTGATTTTGTGTCTGTTGTTGATTTGTGACTTAGGAGTCACCATGTGTGACAGAGTAGAACTGCTCCACAGGGTTTTCTTGGCCTGTAATCTTTACAGAAGCAGATTGCCAGGCCTGTTTCTTCCGCGGGCCGACTGGCTGGGTTTGAACTGCCAACCTTTTGGTTACCGGTGAAGTGCAAACCGTTTGCGCCATCCAGGGACCTCGATCACTGGTATGTCTGAGTCTGTACTAATGATTATGAAGATGGTGAAGGAGGACCAGGCAATGTTTTGTCCTGTTATACATAAGGTTGCTATGACTCGGAGCTGACTGGACACCAACTAAAACATGGTTGATATACTGTACTCAGTATTTCATATACATTATCCCAGCTAATTCTCTCAACAAGCCTATCACATAGATTCTATTAGGCATTTTCTCAACTTTAGAAAAGAAAAACAACTCCTCTGGAGTTAGAGAGGCTAATTGACCTGCCAAGGGCACACAGCCAGGAAGTGGCAGAGCAGGCTCGTGCTATGAACTGTTGAGTAATATTGCATTTCTAAACTGTTTCTTCCTATCCACAGGGCCCAGGAGGCTGAGTGCAGCAGAGGGTGCAATGCATTAGAGAATCCATGCAGACACTGAACAGAGGGTTCAGACTGGAAAAAAGGATCAGGGCTGAGCTCAGGGAAGGAAGTCATTCTAACAGTAATTAGAAAAAAAAAAAGACATGTTGCCAGGTTTATCCTCTGCATTTGATCAATCTCTGTCACAATCAACTGATAAAGATGGTTCTTAAAATGAAATTTGTACAAGAATTGCTGCAAAGAGTAAAGAAGGCCTCGAAACGTGATGGTCACAAGGTATAGTCAGTCCACTGGGAAGATGCACGCTGGACAAAGAAGAGGAGCAAAGCCGGGAAGAAGGATGCAGACTGGATCGGAGCAGAAATCCTTTACTACTAAAGGATTCTCATTATTTTCTCAAGGATGTTAACGGGAAGTTTAAAAGAGTCCCCACTCTGTAGTCTTTCATAGTAAAAACCAGTTGCCATTGAGTCAACTCTAATTCATGGCAAACCCCTTGGTGTCAGAGTAGAACTATGCTCCATAAGGTCTTCAGTGGCTGAGATCTTTTGGAAGCAGATCACTAGGCCTTTCCTCTGAGATGCCTCTGGATGGATTCGAACCTCCAACCTTTTGGTTAGCAGCTGAGTGTATTAACCATTTGCACCACCCAATGACTCCTTTTTCATAGTAACACCCTATTATACATCAAGTACTTAGCTCTCATTTTAGAGTGTGAGTTTAGTGACTCTGAGCCAAACGTTTCGTCATCTTTATACAGATTGGCATGAAGGAAGCTTTCCTGTTATTAGTATAAATATCTGGACTGCATGAATCCCATGAGACCTTCAGAATCCAGATGGTGGCACCCAGACTTGGGAAAGCGACATAAAGTCGTTCCTCCTCCAACGCTGTCCTAGGGTGCCTTCCTTCTGTGTGGGTGTGCTGCACAGCACCCAAAAAAGGGTAGCTTGGTGAAGGGCCCTGTAGAAAGGTATGTGTTGGAATGATGTTTTGTTGATATCTTAACTGATGTGTTTTTTGTTTTTCCTATTTAAGTAACCACCATGTTTGCTGGACTAAGAAGCATTCACCGCCTCAGGAAAGTGATGTGAGAGCTGAAAATCAGAGAACAAGCTTTCGAATGTCAAAGGCTTAGGTTTTTTGTTTTTTGTTTTGAGATGCAAAATTCTAGAGACAGAAAGAACTCCATGTGTAAGTCTTAGATATTGAAGAATGCAATATGTGTCAAAGTAGTAGCTAGATAAAGATACTCCAAAGGAAAAAAATAACAAACCCATTGCCGCTGAGTTGATTCCAACTCATAGCAACCCTATAGGACAGAATAGGACTGCCCCATAGGGTTTCTGAGGAGCTCCTGGTGGATTCAGGCTGCTGACCTTTTGGTTAGCTGCCATAGCTCTTAACCACTATGCCATCAGGGTTTCCAAAGATACTCCAGGGAAAGGGAAAGAGAAGTGAGAGACGGGAGGAGTGAAGACAGCTTAGATGCTGGTGGGTTCTGACAGGAGCCTTCTGTGTCTGATTCTTGACACATACCCCAGAATATAATTGTGTTCCAGCAGGGGGCGGGAGACGTAGACTAGAAATAGCTGTAAGGGATATGTGATTGGCAAAGGGATATGAGCCATCCTTTAAGAGTTCTCTGCACTTCAGTCATCTGTAGGGTGTAGAGTGTGACTGGCAGAAGGGTCTAAGCCATTCTCAAGGATTTCCCTGCACCCCAGTGTGGCATGGGAAGCCAGATAACTTCTCTCTCCCCCAGAAACAGCATGGAGTTGATGTAAGACCTTAGATAGCCCCACTCCCTTTCCTGAAGGCCTGGAGTGATGTAGAAACAGCCAAGAAAACTTGACCTAGAGAGGCCTTGTGGTTGGGAGAAGGGAAAATGAAATAACAACCCAAGTGGGTGATCAAAGAAATGACAGACACAAGAACAGCTTAATGAGTGTGCCCCGCGTGACCCATGACTGATCATAATTAAAGCCCCTTGTCATTTAGATACAATTCTGATAAGAATAGAATGAGGCACCGAATTGAGTTGGATTAAGTTCTTGTCACAGTGGAGTAGAAACTAAAAACAGAAAGTAGTTTAGTTACAGAAAAATGCAGTCATTCCTCATTATTTGCAGATTCTGTAGTTGTGAATTTATCTTGTCATGGATTGTATTGTGTCCCCCAAAATATGTGTCAATTTGACTAGGCCATGATTCGCAGTATTGTGTGGTTGTCCTCCATTTTGTAATCTGATGTAATTATTCCCCGTTTTGGGATGTGTTGTAAATTCTGACCTCTATATGTTAATGAGGTAGGATTAAGTTATGTTAATGAGGATTAGGTTATGCTTGTTATGTTAATGAGGCAGGATTAGTGTGGGAGGTAACAACCTTACTCAGGTAACAGCCCTGATCTATGTAAGAGGAATTTCCCTGGGGTGTGGCCTGCATCATCTTTTATGTTACACGAGATAAAAGGAGAGAGAAGTGAGTAGAGAGAGAAGGACCTCAGTACCACCAAAAAAGAGAAGTTGGGAGCAGACCACGTCCTATGAACCCAGGTTCCCTGGGCTGACAATCTCCTAGACACAGGGGAAGACTGATGCCAAGACACGTGGAGATTGCCAAGGGATGCCGGGCCCACAGATGTTGAAAGGAAACAAGGACCTTTCCCCAGAGCCGACAGAGAGAGAAAGACTTCCCCTAGAGCTGGTGCCCTGAATTCGGATTTCTAGCCTTCTAAACTGTAAAAGTATGCATTCCTGTTTGTTAAAGCTATCCACTTGTGGTATTTCTGTTACAGTAGTACTAGATAACTGAAACACACCTACTTGGTAAAATTATTTGTAACCCCCAAACCAGTACTCATGGCACTTTTGTGGTCATTTGCAGACATGTGCAGAGTAGTGAAAAATTGGAGTCACCCAACAGACACATTCCCAGGTGAGGTTAAAGAAGGTGAGGCTCTGCCATCTTGTTTCAGCTCTTGTACTATAAATATATGTCCTTTTCACAGTCAATTTAGTATCAGATTTTTTTGTACTTTTGTGCTTTTTGTTGGTGATTTTGCTGTTTAAAATGCGCCTCCCCCCACCGGCAAGCATAATGTTGAAGTGCTGTCTGCTATTTCTAAGGGCAAGAAGGCTGTGATGTGACTTACGGAGAAAATACATGCAGTAGATAAGCTTCATTCAGGTAGAAGTCATAGTGATGTTGGTCATCAGTTCATGTTAATGAATCAACAACATATATTAAATAAAGTGTTTTTAAACAAAAATGCACATAAAACAATTTTATATATTGAATGGTTGTTGAAAATGTCACCAGAGGCTTGCAGGAACTTAATCCTGTATTTCCTCTAGAAGCAATGGTTCAGTATTCACTAATTCAGTGTTTGTGGCCACTTTATAGACCATAAATACCACAAATAATGAGAATTGACTGTATATGTGTGTGTGTGTGTATATATATATATATATATATATGTACACAAGAGATAAAAGAAGAGACAAGCGAGCAGAGAGAGAAGGACCTCAGTACCACAAAGAAAGAAGAACCAGGAGTGAAGCATGTCCTTTGGATCCAAGGTCCCTGTGCTGAGAACCCCCTAGATCCAGGGGAAGACTGATGACAAGACACATGGAGATCTCCAAGGGACGCCAGTTCCACAGGTGTTGAAAGGAGGCAAAGACCTTCCCCCAGAGCCATATATATTATGCATGTAAATATGTGTTATAATACAATCACATCCAACACACATTTACTATATTCCTGAAAACCTGTTATTCATTGAAGAATGGAGGGTGGTGGTGTGCTCTCAGATATGACTGGGGAAGTCAAAAGATCTGGATTATATTCTTTGCTACAGGCACTAATTATGAGAACTTCAAAGTTTTTTTTTTTTTTTTTAAGTTGAGATTAATTCACATACCAGGGTCTTAAAGCTCTTAAGAAGGCAGATTCTACATCTGTTTTTTGGAGATAAAAATTACCTTGTTTGTTATTTTTTTGTTTGTACATTGGTCTTCTCTAAAAAAATTATACCAGACTAAGTTTCTTGGGGCAGACTATATTAAAATTTTTATTCCTCCAAAGATCCTAGCACAGTGGCCAAAATAATGTGCTGTGCTAGATAGAATTCTAAGATGGCCTTCAAGTTTCCTACGCCCTGGTGTAAAAACCCTGGTGTACACACCTAGTATGATCCCCTCCTCCTGATGTGGGTAAGACCCATGAATATGATGGGATAGACACTTTCATGATTAAGGTACATTATAAAAGACTGCTTGTAGCAGACTGGAGACAGACTGTCCTGCTTTTGAAGAAGTAAGCTGCCATGTTGTGAGGGGGCTGTGTGGCTACGACCTGAGGGTGGCCTCAAGGAGCTAAGAGTGGACTTGGCCTACAGCCAGCAAAAAACAGGGACCTCACTCCTACAACTGCAAAGAACTGAATTCTGCCAGGAATCTGAGTGAGTTTAGAAGTGGAAAGTGAGCTGCAGGTGAAAATGTAGCCCCTGACCCCTTGATGTCAGTCTGGTGAGACCCTGATCAGAGTATCCACTTATGCCAGGCTGAAATTCTGACCTACAGAAACTGAGATAATAAATAAGTATTGTTTCAAGCCACTATATTTGTGGTACTTTAGAAAACTAACTTTGAAATTATTAGAAAACTAATATAGTGCTCATGCAACAAATGATAGTTTGGCTTTATGAGCTGCTATTCAAGATTGTTTTGAAGCTTAAGTTTATTCATTCAACATTTGTTGAATGCTTACTAGACTCTGGGGATATAAAGATGAGACGGTGAATGTGAAAGTGCTTTGGGAGAAAAAATTCATGTAAAAATAAAATACAGCTGTGTTCCACCTCCAGAAAATACTGTACAAAAATATGTGCTGATTCAGGCAGAGGGGGTCTAACAGATGTAACCTTTAGCTTTTAACTTTTCATGGTGCCCTCTGGAATTCACAGTTTGAGACAGATGTTGGATCTCAGTTTTCTCCTCCCAAATGCTTTCTGTCAAATGCTAAAATATGGATATTAAAATTAAAAAAAAAAAAATCAGAACATCTGAGGTGCTTCCAGAAAGCAGTAGCAGTAAAGGGTGGCAGTGGGCATTGGGGAACTGGCTGTAGGGGCACTTGAGATGGGGAACCCAGGGACTGAGCAGGAAGTCTTACTCCAAAGGGCAACGAATTCAAATCACCCCCAAATCTTTCTCAAATAATTATGGGACCAATAAAGTCAATTATCCAGGAGAAGTGGCTCTGAGGATAAACAGTGAAGCCATCTGAACTCTTTCAAACGGAAGGCAAAGAACGAGGGTTAAGGGAATCGCATTTCCTACCATCTGTAGCTCATCATAGTGGCACCAGTAGAGTCCTAATCTCATCTGGCTGGATGTGGGAGGAGAGGAGCCTCAAAGCACAAACAATGGGTGGTGTGCAGAGCTGCTCTGTCAAGGGACAAGAGGTCCTACACTCCTGGCCCAGCACAGAGTGTAACTATTTCCTCAATAAGATCTCAACTTTAAATCTCCCCCCTTCCTTTGGTGGGGTGGGGAACCACACTCTCACAGAGAATACTTCTTTTGAAGTGCTCAGTTCTGAGCTGAATTCTTTAGAGATCATGGTGGTTCCCATCTGCCTAGCGTCCTTAGGCAACAAAATAAATTCTAGGATCAGAGAATAGAACTTGAATAAAACACAGAGAAATTTTTCTTTCTTTTCCCACAAACATGGTGACCTGTTTAGGCGATTAAAGGGTTGATGTCAAAGGACTGCCAAAGTGAAATCCGGGCACAGGTAGTCTCCTGGGGGCAGGAGTCCAGAAAAGCCACCAGTTCAGTACAAGAGTTAGCACTGAACATAAATGTTGGTCATTCCCCTTGTAGAACATTTACAACTTCTGTAGAGGGACCACCTTCCTCTCAACCTGCTTTCCCCCTTCGTCATCTCTTTCTGCCCACCAAGACCCTCAGAAATTAGGGAACATTCCTTCTGGTGTTGCAAAATGAAGTATGATTTTTTTTTTTCCCAATATGCTTTGGTAAAACAAAAAACCACCAACAGCTCTGAAGGAGTCCCTGGCAAAGGCTTCCTCATCCCTTCTAGCCAGCAGAAGAAACAGAAAGAGGGGAGCACAGAGAAAATGTGGAAAGGGGTACAAGTGGTTAGCTTGGGAAAAGCAAGAGTGTCCATACAGGATCTTTGAAGGGTAACCATGAGGAACATTTCTGAGGTAGCAAGGCTGTAGGTTTTGTCTTCTGCATGTAATGCAGTTGCCAGACCTGTGATTTTCCCATTCCCTGACTCTCTGAGATTTGAATTTATCATCAGAGAATGTGTTGAGTAAAGAATGACTTGAAATCCCTTCAGTGTCTTCTGTTTATATGTGTGGTCTTTGGTAAGGTTGGCCAAGGTCTTAACCATAATAAGGTCTCTAGCCACGTACTCTGGAGCCCTGGTCATGCAGTGGTTAAGAGCTACGGCTGCTAACCAAAAGTTTGGCAGTTCGAATCCACCAGCTCCTCCGACTCGATGGCACCTAACAACAACAACAGCAGCCAGGTACTCTGGACATGCAGACGGATAAGAAGTGTTCTTATCTAGATGGAGAAACTAACCACTAACTTTATACGGAAAGGAAAGAGGCCCTGGAGAAGTAAAGCGTTTTGTAAAAAGAGGAACCAGGTAGGAGGCCTCACACTACCTGATCTCAGAGCCTGCTAAACAGCCATGGTAGTCAAAACAGCCTGGGACTCATACAGCGACAGACAGACCAATGGAATCCAGCCACCTATAGTCAGCTGATCTTTGACAAAGGCCCAAAGTCCATTAAATGGGGAAAAGACAAATGGTGCTGGCAAAACTGAATGTCCATTCGTAAAAAAAATGAAATAGGACCCATACCTCACACCATACACAAAAAGTAATTAAAAACGGATCAAAAATCTAAATATAAAACCGAAAACTATAAAGATCATGGAAGAAAAAATGGGGACAACGCTAGGGCCGTAATAGGATACAAACCATAAATAACAATGCACCAACACCAGAGATGAAGTGGAAAACTGGGGACTCCTAAAAATTAAACACTTATGCTCATCAAAAGACTTCACCAAAGGAGTAAAAAGAGAACCTACAGACCGGGAAAAAAATTTTGGCTATGACATATCTGACGAGGCTCTAATCTCTAAAATCTACAAGATACTTCAATACCTCAATAACAAAAAGACAAATAATCCAATTTCAAAAAGTAGGTAAAGGATATTTGGCCCAATCCTGGACCCTATGCTAGCTCATTGAGTCACTCTACTACCAACCTCCTCAATTTCCTCATTCTTTACCCTTTTACCACATGCTCCCTGCAAGTCCCTGGTGCTGATCAGTACTATGATTCCATTTCTCTCTTCCATGCCCAGATGCGTGAAAGTTGTGGGAGAAAATACCACCCTCTTCCTCAGACTGACAAAGCCACACCCGGGGAATGGTCACTGATTTCATCGGGGTCCTGGGCCTCACCATTATTCATTTCACTTGACTGCATCCTTTTCCATATTGCTCTTAAAGACGACTCCAAATGTTTCTCACTCTCAAGTTTCCTGCCAAAACAGCCTCCAACTCACTCCTATCTGTTAGTTGATGTCCGTGCTTCCTATGATAAAATTACTGTCTTCAAGTACGATTTCCTTTAACTTCTTGCTTGCTGTCACTTACCAATGTATTTATATCCACACTTATCTTTCTTGATCCACACCTTTACCTTGTCCTTGACTCAGTGTTTATTGACCTCCAACAAGATCTTTCTCCAGTAAGTCTCTCTGCTCCCTTTGGTGTCTTTAATTTCTTTTTCTCTCCTGGTTTCTTCTCTTCAGGTAATCAGTATATCCAAGTGTTTCTCTTCTTATAAAATCCTCCCTTACCTCCCAAACTCTTTCTGTTTACTACCAAATGTGGTTTCCCTTATTCTCATCTAAACTTCTTGCAAGATTAGTCATGTCCTCTCTTTCCATCTTGACACCTTTTATCCGACCCTTGACCTATTTCAATTTGATTTTGGCACCTGGCCCTTTCCCTAACCTTCCTATGAATCTACCCTGCTGAGGTTTTTAATACCAACACCCTCCTAATTTTAGAATCCAATAATTGTTTTTAACACTCTATCTTACTAGCTCTCTCTGCTGCATTATATTGCTTTCTCTTTTTTGAATTGCCTCTGCCATATCAACAAGACTCCCTATTCTCTTAACTCTGCCTGTCTCGTCTCTGTCTTTTTCATAGCCTAATTTTTTCCCACCTTTGCATTAAATGTTAGTGTTTCCCAGAGTTGACTTTTGCTCATTGCTCTTCTTGTTCTATCCATGGTCTCTGTGTGACCCATGGGTTTAACTGTGATGTAGAAGTTTCTGATTCCTACATTGCTCTCTCTAAGACACTTTTCTCTCATTTCCAGCTGCCTGCTGGTTATTTCCAACCCAAAGTCTCACCAAAAACTCAACGAAATCATCATCTTCTCCTACTTTTGTCCATATTTGCTTCTTTTCCTGTATTCTTGATTTCTAGTTGGTAGCATCACCATCCATATGGTTGCTTAAGTGCTTGGCAATTCCTCTCCTCCAACATTTATTCACCAGGTCTTTCTCGTTTCAGTTTCTAAACATTTCTCTAGTCTTCTATGCTTTCTACCATCATCAAAGGTCAGGACCCCACATCTCTCGCTTGGATCACTGGAAACTGTCCAACTTATCTCCCCGTCCCCAGTCTTGGTCCAATCAAACCCATATTCCACACAGCTACCAGAATGATATATGTAAAACATGTACTCGATCTTCTACTTAAATCTACTTTAATGTAAGATTCTTCCCTAAGGTTAATTGCATCTTTTTATCCAAAACTCCTCAACTCAAGTCTCACTTCTGGTGGCAGCCTTTCCTGTTTACCCGGGTAGCACAGGGGTCACCATGAGTCAGAATCGACTCGACGGCAACCAGATGTTTCTCCTCTGTTCAATAACATCTTGTGTTAATCTGTAGCCTAGTGTTAGCTTGCTGCATTGTAACATCTTTTTTATTTATCCACAGTTTCCTCTAACCATAGTCTCTTCCTCTCTCTCCTTAATGGCACAGACTGTAGTATTCATCTTTATGTTTCCTGAACCTAGTACAATGACCCGCACTATAGGTTCTGCATAAATGTTAGTTGAATAAACAAACGAATAAATCTAGCAGTCAGGGACTCAGGAAAGATATAGCTGGGCTGTGGACTAAATTTTCCTTTGGAATGTACCTAAAAGGTCTAAATTTTCCATGAAGTCTTCTCAGATTTTTCCAAGTCTAAACTCAATCTCTCTTACTGCATGCTCCCTTCGCATCCTGTCGCTTAATTTTGGTATTTGTCCCATTCAATATGTTTTGCATCAGAGGTCTTTATGTAAATATGTGTCTTCACCATGACTTCTGAGCTGGCTTGGGAAAACTGCCAGTCTGCTCCAGACACCTAAGCAAAGCCATGGACTTTCTGAGAAAAGAGAAATGTTGTGGCTTTTTTTTTTATTTTAATTTTGTCATACACTTAGCTGCGTTCTTGCCCAGTATTAATATTACTACATTTCCAGAAAACAGTGTTTTGCCTGTGGGAAACAAACAAACAAACAACCAAATCCATTGTCTTCGAGTCGATTCTGACTCACAGCGAACCTATAGGACAGAGTAGAACTGCCACATAGGGTTTCCAGGGCACCATGTTTTGCCTACCTAGTAAAATAAATGGAGCCCTGGTGGCACAATAGTTAAGAGCTATGGCTGCTAACCAAAAGGTTGGCAGTTTGAATCCACCAGCTGCTCCCTGGAAACCCTATGGGACAGTTCTACTTTGTCCTATAGGGTCGCTATGAGTCAGAATCAACTCCACAGCAAAGGGTTTGTTTTTTGGTTTTTAGTAAAATAAATGGAAATTTGCCAAACAGATAAAAACTACAGGTCAACTCTGCCCACAGGTCCTAATGACCACTTTTACCCAAGCTCCCCTTGGCCCCTGTTTTCCTTTTACATGGAGACACATACATACACTACACAAAAGGGGCATCTGGGCACCTTACACCAATGTATCAGAAACACGCCTGCTCACAAACCTACTTCCCTTTCCGTCCTCAGAGATAACTAACATCCGCGGGTTCACAGTGTTCTCCATTAGCCTTTATAAGGTATTTTTAAGGTATCAAAGCCTCCTCAAAGCTCTGCCAGCCAAAGGTATGACACCCAGCATGAATTAAATCTGAGATACTTGGAGACTTTCATCCTTTCCAGCTCCATTTTCCATGTAGAATAATAATGAACATGACGTGGCTCTGCAATGCCCTTTCTAGCACAAGCTGGTGATCCTCTGACTGGGAGGGTGCTCAGAGCTTGTTGTGGTCATTTCTGTCATGCTCTGCCCTTCCATGACCTCCTCCAGGGACCCAGGACACTCAACAAGGGAGCTGAGTAGGACTGTAGCAAAGGTGGGGTGACTAGCAAGAATGGACATAAACCCAGAGAACACTGGGAATGAGCTTTTTGCAGGGGGTACAAAGGGAGTACAATGGAACATTTCTAGCAAAGAGAGCTTCTTGGTGTAGCACGTTATCTGAGTAATGTGGGCCTGTGTAAGTTGTAATTTTCTTCACTAAATCTGATCTCTTCCCCAAGATTCCATCACAAACGTAGGGATGAGTGTGTGCATTTGAACAAACTCTACACGTGTCTGTGTCAGAGACCCCACTGAGGTGCATCCTTATGGAGAAAAGAAAGCTGGGAAGAGCCGTGACCCCGAGAAGAGGGAGGTTCAATCAAACAAATCTCTGCATTTTTAGTGTTTGGGTGTCAAGGGAGAGAGTAAACTGAGGTATGGGGTGGGGAGTGAGAATGTAATAGTGACAACTTCCATTTATTTCTGCCTTTGGGGAACGTCTTTGGGAATTCAGTTCAGGACTAAGGCAGGACGGGGCAGGATGTGGTGCCGTATGAGTCCTCCTGACCCTTATGTCTGATATCTGGGACTTATGTTCTGCCAGAACTCCTCCCTCTGGAATGGTGTTTAGGATGTGCAAGCAATTCCCCTGAACAAGCTGCACGAGAGAATTTAGGTAAGTTAGCCTATTGAAGGAGAGTGAGATATCACTTTCTGAAGAAATGTAACCTGTACAATGGAGAGTCCAGACAAATGGTTATTTTCTTGACTCTAATATATAAATACAAATGTTTTGAAATAGGAGAGTAAATGCCATACATCTAGCAGCTTATGACTGCTTCATAAAATCAAATGGATAAAATCTAAGCAAGCGGAATACTTGCCCTAAATGGCGAGGCCTCTGCGAAGTGTACAGCTTTTACGTAGATGCTGACTTTCTTGTATAGTGAGTTTTTTTTTACTTTAGGGTATGCATATAATTAACAAAATAATTGAACTCGTTTTTATTTGTGTCAGATTAGCAAAACATATGCACCATTACCCGTATGTCATACGGGCAGTTTTAAAAGTTTTACCAAGCCAAAGGTTTGGGGAAGTAGGAACTTTTTGGAAGATAATTTGGCACCAACTGTTGAAATTTTAAAAACTAGCATTTTTACTTCCAGGAATATATCCTAAGACATACTTGCACAAGTACATGAAGATATACGTATAAAGAATTTTCTTGTAGAATTGTTTGCAATATTGAAGTCTAGAAAGGAGATGATAATTGTATGGATGTACAATGTAACTGGGAAGAGGAATGAGGCAGCTTTCTGAGTGTTAATGTGGAAAGATTTATCCATCTGAGAACGAATGCTTGCTATTTGCTGGGTGGTGCAAATGGTTAACCTACTCAGCTGCTAACCATAAAGTTGTTGGTCCGAGTCCCCCCAGAGGAATCTCAGAAGAAATGCCTGGTGATCTACTTCTGAAAAATCAGCCATTGAAAACCCTATGGAGCACAGTTCTACTCTAACACACGGGGGGTTGCCATGAGTCAGAACTGACTTGACGGCCACTGGTTGGTTTGTTTTTTGGGTGTACAATGTGAACAAGCAGACAAGGCCCTTGTTCTAATGCAGATTTTCTAAGACACATTATGATCTATTTATATACAAAGAACGTATGGTGAAGGGTATTTGTATGTGTGTGTGCTTGTGTGTGTAAATGGGCCTAGGTTGATGCGTGTGCTTTTATATTCAAAGACAATTTTTGAAAGAAGACACAGGACTGACCACCTTCATGAGGTGAGTCGAGAGATTGAGTCAGGGAAAGAAAATACAATCTTACTTTTTGAACCCGTTTATACCGTTAGAATTCTACCTGATCGGGAATTTCGTTTGTAAATAAAAAAAAAAAAACTTGCTTAAAATGTTAAGTTTCAATGTCACATATTCTTTTTGATTTGCTTATGAATTTTTGCTTCATTCTGTTTTCACTATAGTTTTACAAATAAATTCAAGATACGTGTAAGTGATCTGTATAGAAAATACTGTGATAGAGAAACAGAAAGGGAAGAGTTGTAAAATCTATTTACACAAGGCATGACATTTGCTTTGTTTGTAAGATTCCTGAGTCTCCTCCTACAGCCCCTCCCCAACCTGGTTTTCATGACACTAGAGGGCACTGCGCCTAATATAATCTATTGGCCCCTGGTGTTTATCTACCCCATAGGTTCATAACTCTTCTACAATGAGACCATTTGATTTGGCAAAGCAGACCTCTTCTTTAAAACAATTTAATTGCATATTTTTCTTTTTACATTAAGTAAATACAAATTAATGCGGTTGACTGAATCTTTTGGAAATTTCCTGAGATACCTCTGGCCATGGCATTCAAAATGAGGCCAAATGCCGCCCCTCCTGCCCCGGGTGTGGTCTGCCATGACACATAGCTAAATACACAGATAATCATGTGTGTGTGTCTGTAACATTAAATTTATTTCCTTCTATGGACCATGATAAAAAAACACTTGAAAACCACTGTCCTAATAGATGTGTTTGAAGAAGTCTGTGATTAAAAAAAAAAAAAGAAGGTTTTTTTATCTTCCCAGCCCTCAGAACTTGATTAGTTTGGTATACTTTTCAGTCTTGTTTTTTCTCTTAAACGAAGGCGATGACTTAGAAGGGGAAAAATGTTCATGCCATAACCAGCCCCGTGACACAATTCCCAACAGAACTATACGGTATCCGATCGGGCAGTTACTCACCTACGATGCGTAAGGAAACTGCCACTGACGTGTCCCGATCCATCACACCCTGGAGTGGGACATGACATGCCTTCCGTCTTCACTGACTTCCAGGAGAACTGGGAGCCATTTAGGTACCCATCCTTTTGCCTTTTGGCTGCTAGGGGGCACCCCGATGCACTGCGGTGGGATGCATACTTTCCAGTTATATGACCCTGACCATCACAACCAGGAACTGGACATCTGGATAGCAGATAGATGAGATAAACTTTATTGTCTTGCCATCATATACCTGGTAGCCTCTATAACAAAGTCAAAATAACCTGACATGAAGAAAAAAAAGAACAATCATGCTCTACTGGCTAAGAAAAAGAAAGAAAAGAAAAGAAAAGAAAAAAAAAAAAGATCACTAAAAGACACCACCTAGGGGAGCAATTAAAGATTTCATCCTGGCTGAAATACTTATTCCACAGTTGATGGAATGCTTTTCCGGATCAAAACTTCTATGCTTTGTAAGGGATGACTGATTCCAGCATATGAAAAAGAAAATCAGATTGTGGCAACAAGTGAAATACAGGTGTCTGTTTAAAAGACACCATCTTTGGACAGAATAATAAATAGCTTTTATGGTAGAAAAATGCAATTGATGAGAAATAGTGGAATTATCCTTAAAAAGGCTATTTCATAAACCTGTGTTTTTCTCAAGAGCTAACAAAGCATTTATTTGGTTAGCTGTGCTCTCTGAAGGCCATAAAATACCTTTCCAGTGAGACAGGATTTTAAACGGCAGAGAGAATATTTAATTAATGCTCCTGGAATAGTGCTGGCCCAGAGTCCAAGATCAGTAAATTTTTTTGGAATAAATGGAAAAATCGTCTGCTAGAGGTGAAGTTCAACAACAGGCTCATCAGTATTTTCCAAACTTTTCTATTACTAAGGGCAGGGGACACAAAACCAGAATAAAGAAAGTTTTCATGTGTCTCAGAGAACGTAGAGATACAGCATAACGGGCCCCGCACAGGCCACGGTTTGTGCAGTTTGCCTGCGTATATTTTAATGGCTAAGTTTACAGTCTTTAGAATTTGTGTTTCGTATTTATTTTCATAAATCTGAATTTGTTTTAATAATTTTTCATAAAAAATGTTTCCAAAGAATTTTAGTACAAATTGGTACAAATACTTGGGTTTGAGCAGCGGGTGGGTAATGTGATTTTTCTTCAACACGATTGGTGCTTAGTATAAACCATCTGTCTAAAGCCCCTTTTTAGAACAGGGCAGAGTATAATTAAATGAATTTTAGAAGCCAAAGTATCCGTAAGGTATTATCTTTCAATTTATATTGAATACCTCCATATGATTTCATGAACCTGTCTTTCCTGGTAAATTAAACTGCTTATACCACCGAGTGGTAGATGTGACTTTCTTGTGATGCTGCTTGCCCAGATGATTAGACAGCATTAGACTAGTGTTAGACATCACCTGTAATTCAGACAACTATCTCCAACTAATTATCAGATGTGCTTTAGCTTTTGATATAAATTAGCGGTCACCTTCACCTGACCTCTCAGGTTACTGAAATCTCAGAGAACACTCACTAAAAACTGTGGTTGCTTTCCTTTACTACTGTTTCCTTGTTTCCGGTAAACTTTTAAAATTGCCCCCCCCCCCGGCAGCCATGCCCCCTGTGTTTCTCGGTCTCACTGGGCACTCATACCTAATTGGCTCTTGATCTTCTTTGTCTTCTTTGCTTTGTGCTATCCTGATGCCACTTTTCTTTGCTCTTGGGCAACCTGAAAGGCTAAATGAGAAAAATATTTTCAGAAAGCAATCCCGCACTGTTAATTCTGGCAAACTTTCTTTACAGTCGAAGTGGCTTTGACTTGATTCTCCCCAAAGGCTTTTGTTTCTTGGCATGAACAAAAGTCTGAGGATGAGGTTCCTTTTGGATGATGTACCCTGGGTCCTCTCAAAGACTTTAGATACTGTTAGTTCCTTTTCAAGGGGAGTTAAGACACTGGGGTGGGCTAGGATGCCTTAAACAGATGGGGAGAACACTGGTCAACTTGTAGAAACAGAAGCGTTCGGGAATCATCAGAAAGGAAGCTGGAGGAAGTTTTGTTGTGATAGAGAGAGAAAGAGAGAGACACGCATAAAGGATGGACACATCCAAAAAAAAAAAAAAGGGGTAATCATTGCAAAAGACAACATAAACTTTCCTCATTCTCTTTCTTAGTGACTTGGTTTCTAACAGCCAGCTTTCCAAGTCCTTGCATCTCATAAATTTGTATCAAAGGAAGGGATAATACATACCAATTTACCTAAGGTACAGACTGCTGGTTGTATATAGAATGTACAGTGGAAGTGGAATATGCTTACTTTATTTAATTACAAATTTTTTGGATATAGAGGCTCACATTTATTAAAAACAAAGTTTCTAGCTAGAACAGAATAATACTTAGATCCAACAAGGAGTGTATCTTGAAGAGGATATATAGAATAAATGGGATTCTTTGTTAAGAATTAAAGAACTGGAAATTAGACAAGAACAGGAAAATAAAAAAAATTATTAATATGTCCTACGATCATATGGAAGTTGAAACCTTCACATTGACAACATAACTATGTCCCAGGTAGTTAGGATATAGGCTGTTCTTCCTCTTTTTCCTGAGCTTGCAACACATTTTTTTTTTTCTTGTGAGTTCTGATATCTTTTTAAACACACTGATTCTCAGGTAGAAAAGGGGTTTATTCCACTTAAACCACTTGCCTTTGAGTCAACTCAGACTCATGGCAACCCCATGTGTGTCAGAGTAGAACTGTGCTCCAGAGGGTTTTCAATGGCTGTGATTATTCAGAAGCAGATCTCCAGGTCTTTCTTCCAAGGTGCCTCTGGTTGGATTTTAACGACCAACTTTTTAGTTAGCAGCCACTTAACCATTTGCACCACACAGCAACTCCTTATTCCACCTAAAAACCAAACCCATTGCCGTCAAGTCGATTCCGACTCATAGCAAACCTATAGGACAGGGTAGAACTGCCCCATAGAGTTTCCAAGGAGCACCTGGTGGATTCGAACATGCCATCCTTTTGGTTAGCAGCTGTAGCACTTAACCACTATGCCACCAGGGTTTCCAAAAGGGAGGCTTATTTCCCCACTAACCAGTCTTTGGCTATGCTCTTTTTTCTTATTTCAAAGTTTGTGATGGTGGCCTGGCTTCTCTCAGCCGTAAACCAGCCATCTCACAGGCAAAAAAGGGGGTGGGAGAGGTTATCTCAAGACTTCCTGGGACTGAGCACCAAGGTTCATCTGGGGCCCGTCACGCCACGTGTCGGGCATGATGATCATTGCCAGGACCCCACAGTTGGACCCCAAGCTCCTGATGCTGTTGACTGCCATTGACCTCGCCTTCTCTCCGTCTCCTCCCCTTCACCAAGGAAACATGTTCAATCTCCCTGAGCACCGTCAACCTGTCAGCCTCATGCCTCCCTCCTGCTACTGCACCTGTGTCCTTCGTTTACAAAAAAATAAATAAACAAAAGAAAGATGTGTTTGAACTTGCTGCCTCCTGCTACTTGCATTTATCTTCTTTCTTTTACAATTAAAAGAAAATTTTTTTAAAGAGGTATCTGCACTTGCTGCCTACTTTTTAATTTCCTGCTTATTCTTTAGCCCATCGCATGCTTTGCAGCCTGGCTTCTGATCCGTCTTCTACAAAAGCTGCTTTGCCGGGGTCACCCTGACATTGAGGCCAATGGATGCTTTTTTAATGTTTGTATAATTTGATCATCTGCAGCATCTGGGACTCTTCTTTCTAGAGAGAGTCTCTAAATTTGGTTTCCACGATTCCAACTCTTTTGGAAATTTGTTAGTTTCATTTGCAGCCAGCTCTTCCTCTGCTGTTTTTTAAAATTTTATTGTTTATTGGGGTCCTCTCCTAGGCCTTCTCTTTCTCACTCTTCAGCTGTTTACTGCAGAAGCTCATCTGCTCCTGCTGACCTCTCCTTCTGAAGTTCTATGTTGATGGCTTCCAGATCCATCTGTCTAATCCAGACTAAAATGCAAACCACGTATCTTATTGACTGTTGGACATGTCTATTTGGATATCTCAAAGGCTCCTTAAACTCCTATTGAAAATTACCCTCATCATCCACCTCACCAACCTAAACCTATTTTCAGTTCTCATTTGTTGCCTCTTAGTAATGGCCACGGTCTTCACTCACCCAAAGCCAGAACACTGGGCTCACCTTTGCCTGCTCCCTTTTTTTTAACTTCCCACATGTCCTGTTGATTTTACATCCTAAGTATTTTTTTAAACATACCCACCACCTATTTCCATTGACATTATACTGTGAAACCTGCGAGAGCCGGAACTCCACAGGACTGCCTTTTTTTCCAGATCTCACAAGTTTTCTGCCTTTGCAGTCTGACCACTTTTCTATCACTGTCTATTAGTGGAAAACATTTGACCTTTCCTTCTCTGACAGGTTTCGCCTTACACAGATTCTGGCGTTTGCAGGTTCTACTGTATTAGAACAGACTAGCCTTAGCTCTGAACTGCATGAACGTATTCACTGTTCAAAATCATCCAACGGCTCTTTACTTTCCTTATAAATAAAAATTCCTTCATATGGCTTATAAGGTCCCTCATTGCCTGGCCCTGCCACCAAACTCAGTTCATCTCCTTCTGCTGGTCTCTTCCGGGTTTCTCGGCTTCCTTTGCCTCATCGCCAAGTACTTGCATATGCAGTGCCCACTGCCTGCCCTGACATTCCTCCTTGGTCTGATTACTCACTCCTACCTGTTTGACCTCAGCTTAGATGTCACGTCCTTAAAGGAAAATTCTTTGGCCATTCCATGCCATTTTGAGGACTAACTCTGTGAGTTCTCATATTGTTGCTGTTAGGTGCCATTGAATAGGTTCCAACTCGTAGTGACCCTCTGTACAACAGAACGAAACACTGCCTGGTCCTGCGCCATCCTCATAATCGTTGTTATGCCTGAACCCATTGTTGTAGCCACTGTGTCAGTCCATCTGGTTGAGGTGTCGTCATCTTTTTGCTGACCCTCTACTTTACCAAGCAGGATGTCCTTCTCCAGAGACTCATCCCTCCTGATAACACGTCCAAAATACATGAGATGAAGTCTCACCAGTTTTGCTTCCAAGGAGCACTCTAGCTGTACATCTTCAAAGACAGACCTGTTTGTTCCTCTGGCTGTCCATGGTATATTCAATATTCTTCGTCAACATCGTAATTCAAAGGCGTCAGTTCTCCTCCACTCCTCCTTATTCATTGTCCAGCCTTCACATGCACATGAGGTGATTGAAAATATCACGGCTTAGGCCAGGCGCATCTTAGCCCTCAAAGTGACAGCTTCGCTTTTCAACACTTTAAAGAGGACTTTTGCAGTAGATTTGCCCAATGCAATGTGTTGGTTGATTTCTTGACTGCTGCTTCTCATAGTGCTCTCCATTTGCCCATTTTAAGTGTCTCATGCTGTACTGTAATAGTCCATTTATTTACCCACATGTCCCTCTAAGACGTCAGTTCCATGAGGGTATAAACAATTTACCTTAGTTTCCCCAATACCTAGTCCATTGTCTTGCACAGAGCAGCTGATATTAAATATTTGTTGAATGAATGAATAAGTGAATGAACAAAAGTGGAATGGGTGGGAGAATTATGGAATCCACTTCCTGTCTTTCCTTCAGACTAAGAACTTAATTGTAGGAGAGAGAAGCCCACTCTTGCTTCTACAAACAAAAAAAGTCTGGACTCCATCTTTCTATTGCTTTCTCTCCTTCATTACTCCCATGAAATTAGGAGTGAGGTGTAGCTCTCGATCATAACTGAGACCTGGGCTGGGGATAAATATAGATCAACACAGAACAAATAAACAGTAACAGCATCAAACTTAGGTCTAGACCTGGTGCTGACACTAACTGTGAACTTGAAGAAGCCTTGATCCTGAAACAAGGGGGTTGGGTGGACTAGAATCCTAGAATGCATTTTCTAGTGCTAAGAATCCCACAGTTTGGCTCTCCAATTTTCTAGAAAGTGGGTCTCAGTCTGTTGGAAGATGCACTGGCATCACTCTGTGTACGTTCTGCAGTATTGGCCATGCTGCGAACGTGAGAAGACTGGGCATTTGGGGGTGAGAGTTGGGGGTGTTGGCTGTACCTGGTCTATTCATGACCTCACTCTGTCCTTGGCTCTCCTTCACCTCCTCTTGCTCCACAGGAGTCCTTTTCCTGCCTTCTTCTACTTGTCTTTGGCTGTTTCCCAGCTTCTGCTGCTGTTCCATCCTTTCTCACACTTCTCACACCAGTGGCTTGGCTTTCCCTTCAGCATTTAACTTCTCCATAGATCCAGGGAGGTCCATGGGGCCTTGTATTCACGGGCAGCATTTTAATGCTTGGGCTGGCTGTTTTTATACTACTCACTTCTTGCTAATATTCATGTTCGATGGAAACAAGAAAACTTTCTCCACACACCAATTAATCACTAAAACCCCAGGAATAATAGAACTAAGAAATGCTCAATATTTTAAAAGTCTCCTTTTCTGCTTAAAACATGGAAATGAAAATCCACTACTTGCTATTTGTCCCAGCATGGAGATTCTCTAAAGAATTCATGGAGGGGGAATGATCTGGGCGCCATTTCCACAGAAAGCAGCATTGAGTGATAGAAAGAATGTGAGAGCACGTCAGACAGGCACATGGAAATTTCAGTTCTGTTCCTTATTAGCTGTGTAGACTTGGACAAGTTATTTAAACTCTCTGAGCCTCAGTTTCCTCATCTACATTATAGGGTGAATAAGACCTACAACACAGGCTTTATATAAAAACTAAGCATGGTAAGATATATACAGTGCTTGGCACAGAGAAGTGCTCAGTAATTTTAGATCCCTTACTTTTACCTTTTACCTATATTAGTGTCCAAATTTGAATGCAACAAAAAAATGATTCAGTCTGTGTTTTCCCTAGTTTTGAGCAATATAGAAGTTCACTCTGCATTATCCTCCCTTCCTTTGTGGGTCTCTGAGCTGTGCCTCAGTGCCTCTGCTGGAGGCGAGGCTGAAAATCTAGTTTTCTAGTATTTGGACCTATCTTTCGATTTTGTTTTCTTTTGGAATCATCTTCCATTTAAAAAAGGCATTATTAACCTTTCACTACAATTATTCTTCCAATGGAGCTCTGGTGGCACAATGGTTAAGAGCTTGGCTGCTAACCGTAAGGTCAGCAGTTCAAATCCACCAGCTGCTCTTTGAAAACACTACGGGCAGTTCTACTCTGTCCTACAGGATCACTATGAGTTGGAATCGACTCATTGGCTATGGGTTTGGTTTGGTTTTTATTCTTTCAATGAGTTCCAATAGCACATATATTGATGACTCTAAAACCGTTATTTCTACTCTTACCCTTTCTCCTTTGCTGACCTGAATATGCCATAGGAATCTCAAACTTAATACACTTACACAGGAGTTAATTTTCACTCTGTCTGGAAGCCTTCTTTATTACAGAGAAATACTGTAAATGTTCACTTTTAGTTCTAAAGACATTATAAGATACTGGAAATTCTGGTGATGTGAGGAGCGAGATATTTCTTTTCCAAGATAAAATAATGAGTAGCATAGAATATACTTGACTCTATATTTAACTAGGGTCCTATTGTTTTATTGTTTTCATTTTATTTAATTTAAACCAGTGATTTCACTCTGGCAGTTCTTTTTGGAGGTAATTGCTTACTCTTGTTCTACACTCAATGTAGTTCCCGGCCCTGGACTGCTAATACTACTTCTCTTGACCGTATCTATGGTTTCCCAAAACCAAAGAAACGAACCCCATTGCCGTCAAGTCAATGTCAACTCATAGCAACCCTATAGGACAGAGTACAACTGCCCCATAGGGTTTTCAAGGAGTGGCTGGTGGATTCGAACTGCTGACCTTCTGGTTAGCAGCTGAGCTCTTAACCACTGCGCCACATACAGTTTAGGGCAGTAGTTTTTCACTGGGGACAATTTTGCCCCCAGGGAATATTTTGCAATGTCTGTCTGACATCTTGGTTATCCCAAATGGAGGTAGTGGTGGGACTGGCATCTAGTGGGTAGGGATCAGAGATGACGTTAAACATTCTGCAATACACTGGATAGCCCCCACAGCAAATAATTATCTGATCCAAAATGTCAATAGTGCCTAGGTCTAGAGAATGAGATGTGTGCATTATGTGGGTATGAAGAATCCTCACATATATCCCTCAGTGTTACAATTCAGCTCTCCTTGCTGGCTTTAACAATCACTAACAGACGTGTTCCCAAATGGTTGAAAAGTGAAAATAGGTGCAGATGATTTGCAGTAGGCTCTTAATGATGAAACAAATCCATCATCTGAGTTGAGTCTCCAGTCCAGATTGTGTCAGTCAGCCAGGTGAATGTCCCCTTACTCTGACTCTTTGAATTTGGTCATTAGAGCAGCCACATTGTTCAGCCAGTTTGCTCTCACTCTGCTCAGTCTGGGCAAGATGACCCTGCTTTTTGCAAGGTGAGTTTTGTGCTTGGTGGGTAGGCTATTTACTATTGACACTTGCTTGAACAGTATTAATTTTTCCCCCATTGGGGATGCGTTCAAAGCAGAAAGGCTCAGCTGCTTTTGGACTGCCTACTTTATGATCTAAATGTCAGATGGTGGCAAGGAAACAAATATCTCGTAACTGAGTTTATTTATTTGATTGTTTGTTACCTGCAGCCCTGTTTTTGCCATTGTGGGAGACTTCACCTGATATGGGTTTAATTCAGGAACCTTCTTGTCCCTATCTTAGCATGGACTTGTTGAGCATAACTGAACGCGACATGGGAATTCCTGCATATGATTACAAGCTTTAGATCCACTTTTGTGTAGACAATGTACCAAAAGCTCCTTTCAATTTACTTCTAAAATAGGACCTGGGATAAAATAGGCATTCATAAAATATTTACTGAATGTCAAATTAAAAACAAAAACAAAAAACAAACTCATTGCCGTCAAGTCAATGCCAACTCACAGTGACCCTAGAGGACAGAGTGGTACTGTCCCATAGGGTTTCCAAGGAGCACCTGGGGGATTTGAACTGCTGATCTTTTGTTTAGTAGCCGTAGCTCTTAAACACTGCGCCACCCGGGTTTCTGAATGTCAGATAGCATAGAGTATTTAAAATCTCATATGAGCGGATCGCTATGCTGTATTTTAGACACTCTTCTTTCTGGGGGTGAGAGTGCCTAGAATTTGTAAGGTTAAGCATTTCCAGAGAGCTTAGCTTTACTAATTCCAGTTGATAATAACTGTACAGATTTGTGGCTCAAATCTTAATATCTTAATATTTAAGAGACCAGCTCTCAATGGTATTAGAATGTTTGCTTCTCAGTGACTGTTCTCGGGGATCTTATAATATACTAGAGATAATGTTTTTTCCTTTACTCTTTCAATTTAGAAAGACTTACTACTGAATGATTTCAGAAATGTTTCTTGCAGATGGGGCCACTTGTACTACAAGTGAGATGTCACAGAGGGAGCTGTTTGGGATTGGGGTAATGAAATCTTGTTTTCTAAGTAAGATCTTGGTTCTAAGGATCTCTAGATCTTTAATCTTACCAGTGAAGTCAAACTGAGCATGCTCCATAGGCTGAAGCCTGAACAATGTTCCCCTGTGTGGATAGTGCTGTTATTTAAATAACAAAGAATGGTTTTGAAGAAAAGAAAGAAGCATCTCTACATACCTTCGGTGAGAAGCATAATTGCCAGTAATATGTCCAGAGCCATCACAACCCGGGGTGGGGCACCTACAATTAAAAACGTAAATTGGGTAATTTATTTGAAAGAAATAAAATTCCCCAAACAATTAACTTCTTTACTTATCCAACAAGTAAACTCTATTGTTTAAACTCTCTACTTGAAAGAACTTAAATTGAGCTGGAAACTTCCCAGCTCTGTTTGCTATGGAATCGTGTTCATTAATCACAACTACAAGATACAAACCTTCTTTCTTCCAAAAGCAATGCCACTTCCCAGAAGGATCATGAATTTCAGTGACTGCTTAGGCTTCAATAGTCTCTGAAGAAGATAGCATTCCTGGTCACTAGGCTATTTATTTTAGACTCTCTGTACCCTCCAAATATCCCAGTTTTGTCTTTTCTTACTGTTACTTTAACCACTGCCCAATTATAATGGAACTGTTTGTTACACCAAAACCATACGAGGTACGATTGATACATTGAGAGATAGACATAGTGGTCTATGAGAGCGGTCTTAGTTTGAACTGGACACACTCGCGTTTCAGACTCTTGATTAACCTGGTTAACCCTAGGCTCCCGTGTATGCAGCAACCCATATCCTAACTGTGGGGATGAAAGAGCAATCATCTTAAATTCTCTCAGCCTGTCACTGTGCCCTCAGGCACATTTGATTTGCCTTAGGATCATTGTTACTTTTAACTGACAGGAGCAGAAGACTGGAAATTTCTCTCGATTAACCAGGTCAAAATACTCAGAGTAGTGTGTGTGCAACTACATTGGATCAATGTAAGCACCTATCTAGGGAACTCCATCTGGTTTCTTAACTACTACATTGCCATTACTCTTATGGGAAAGAATTATTTAAAAAAAAATAAGTTTTATGATTATTGCCCTCCGTATTAACTTCTTAAATATGCCATCACATGAATAATCAGATAGTACTACAAAGACATTTTCACTTTAAACTATTTCGGTTGCATTTAAATCCACCATGAATGTAAAAGTTAAGGGCAAATGTTAATTAAAAAAACAAAACAAGAAAAACCTCTTCTTTCTTTCCATTAAATTTGTAACTCTCACAAAATAACAAGGAGTAGTAAGCAATATTACCACCTAATAGTAAAACTAAAATCATGCCCATCCCTCCATCCTCATTCAATAAATTCTTGTCAAGGACAAAAATGATAAATTTTTACATACTTAATACACTACTTCTGAGAGATTTCAATTTACTCTCCACTCAGCAAGTCGCCCTTGGGATGGAAAACTGAGAGCAGGCCAGCACAATTTCTTACAGATTGGGATTCTCCAGATACGATGAGAGTGTCAATGAGTGGAATGGAAAATAGAGTGAAACTGGACTAATTTCAAGTGTATGAATATCATATTTTGACTCTTGGGATGTGTAAACAATCTTTTGATATTTAGAAATTTTCTAATCCTCTTTTAATCCTAAGAAAGGGAACATAGTTCTAGATCGCACATTAGAGAAATCGGTATTTGCCATATCATATTAAAAGTTTAAGTTGCAGCCCGGGCTGTAAAGGAATAAAAATATAATTAACTGAAAAGGTAGTAGAGAAAGTGTTGTGCTCCTATCAATGCCCTTTTAGTGTAAGTGGAATCAAGAGTTTTAAGATCGTCTGAGGCAGAAAAATAATTAGCTTTTTTAAACAGTATCTATATATTTAGAGCAACAAGCCAAATCTGATCTTCAAATTGATTTTTGTTAAAGTAGCAGCTGTCTGTATACACTTGCAAAGAAAGTTTCATCCTGAGACTGTATTCCTTCAATTGCTAAGTAATTATTTTATAAATAATAACTTACTTGACTGAATTTAACTACCTGCTTTTCTAAATGACACCTCACGTGGATGAGCCACAGTCCCAGAAGGCTCACGCAGGGGGAGAAATCGGAAAGCAATCAAAATTGTTCTATCTTAAGAGAAGCTAAACTGCACACAAGTTTCTGTTTGGAGAATTTACCGAGAAACAGAAAAGTTTCCTACCAGCCAATAATTTATATTTGGTATTAGTTTTTCCTCAAAAAAAAAAAAAAGAATCTTAAGCACTTCTTAATTTATGTAAATTTATTCATTTTAATATGATAGGAAATTTTTTCATTTTTTTTTTTAGGAGGGAGAAGTTTGACATATTCTACTCAAATTTAAAGTGATGTGTTGTAACCAAAACGATACAAACGAAAATCAAATTTTACTACCTATTAAAAAAAGAAGAAAGGCTTTCAGTTGGTTTTATGTGTTTAAGTGTCATTTACAAAAGCATCTTTTTTTTTTTGTCATCAGAGGCATTTAAAATGTCCTTTATGACCATCAAATATACATATACATACGTACATTTATAATGTCCTTTATCACTATACACACAGATATATGGCTTATTTTCAGAGGTTTCGCTGTGTTGAGAAAGAAAAAAATATTACAGGAAAGAGGACTTTCCTTCTTAAAAGATTTGTTTTTAAAAATTTTTAGGGTTTCAAGTTAGGCGGATGGGGTTTGAAACCCGGATCTGCCACTTGTCAACTATGTGAATTTGGGAAAATTGTTTAAGGTCGCCAAGCTTTACACTCCGCCTCTGGAGATGAAACTCGCGGTCTCATCTGTGTTATGAGGATGGGAATGTTAAAATGTCTGGCAAGTTCTTGCTCCGGGCTCGGGTCCTAGTAGCTGCTACCTCCCTCGGTCTTCTTTTCGGTTCATTTTGTCGTTACAGTCTGAGGCTTAAACAAGCTAGCCCAGGGCTGCAGGTCGCATTCCTCATTCTCACTGGTAGGCGTGGAGTTCTGAGCACAAGTTTAGAGGTACCTACTGCATTTTGTTGTTAGCTCCATACCTCCCTCCCTTCCCCTCCCCCCCCCAAAAAAAAAACCGACTCGGGTTTTCATGGAAGTAGTAATTTGGCTTTCTCATCTTTAGGTCGTGCTTCTGGACCACATAGACAGCCCAGAAATATTTCTCAACGATTCTTCAAACATTGCTAGGTATTCATTTTTATGTTACCGTTCAAGATTTTTAAGGCTTTTTCAAATTCTTAGATTTACATACAAATTTCCTAGCTTTAAGAAATCTCCACATTCAAAAATACAATTTCTGAAGTAGATGAATGAGGAAGCGATTATCCATCTAACAAAAGGAGTCTTTGCCTCTTGAACGGTGTCAGCTCCAGGATCCTCGATAATGGGAGTGGTGTAAAATCGATTTACAAAAATTCGATTTACGTCTGCCCATCTACCACCGCATCTTTTCTGTAAAGGGAGCCCCATGTGGGATAATCAAAATCCCCTGTGGATAAAACCAGACAGTAGCATGTGCTGCACAGCTTGGGTTTTGAAATGGCAGAAGAGACTGACTGAGTTTCCATGGAAACTGCCCCCTCAACTCCCTTTAAAGAAAGCACAGGCTCATAGCACTGAAGTAATCAGGCCACTATGGGAGGAGAAGGATGTTTTAAAAGAACACCACTGACTTCATGGTTCTTCCTGTTTTGTAGTAGTTATCATGAACACGAGCACTGAGTCTATATCAAGTCCCTATAGTTAAGGATGTAACATTGCATTAAATAAAACACTTGCTTTATATGTATGTTTTATCTTTTCCACTCTGAAGGCACAATTGGTAAAAAACACTTGGAGAAAGCAAATGATGAATATACATAATTTCAAAATCTATACTTGCTACCTCCTGGATATTTTCAAGACAACAATATTTCTGGTCTCTGATCCTATTACCTTATCTTTGCTCTTGTGTTGGTCTTGGAATTAAAGTAAGATTAAAGTATTTATCAAGAGAAAATAATTTTTGGTAGTATATATGACTGTATGGCTGGAAAGTTGGCCTTATAGAGATATTTAAGAATGGCCATGGAAAAAAATCATAATAAAACATTTTAAACAGTGTTTATGTTATGGGTGACATGAAGAATTCAGACAAAATCTTAAAAAAAAAAAAATCAGGATTACTCACAAACTTTTAGTATTCTGATTTCATGGAAGTAGCCCTTTTCAACTGGGAACAACCTTGGTTTCTGTTGCTTTTGTAGATCTAAGACATCAAAGAAATCTCTAAGCCTGAACATCACCAAGTCCCTTTGTGCTCATTGTTTTCCTTTTATTATTCACCACCAAAGGAACATGCTATTTGGACTACTAATGCTATTCTTCCTAAACATGTAGACATTTCATTTTGAATGGCCCTAAATGTTTCCCCAAAGCTATATAGGATTCATCAAGACCACACTTACATGGGGGTCATAAGATCTATCCCCTAACATTTAAAACAGATGTAATATCTATGCACTGAAGTACATAATCATAAATCATATGGTTTTGCCTTTGTTCACATCACAAAGATGTGGCAGCAGGTAAACCCAGTTCTCAAGTTTGAATCTGAGTTGTTCTTCAGTAGCCATAGGACCTGTTAATGTTTTGTTTTCCTCTGTTTACAAAACTAAAACACTGACACTGGGTAATGGAAATGGAAATTGTTAAATCTACTGACTGACTTTGTACTATTGTACAATTACTCATCACAATGTCTTTGAAGTGCTTTGTCCATATTCTGTCATCCCACCCTCTCTCTTTCAAAGGGACATGTTACGTGGATTAATAAATACTTTCAATGATATTAAGTAACACTTTTAAAATATGACATTTGCTTCATGATGGGCCTGTCCTTTAGTTAGGTGAATGTACTTGTTTAAGTACATGTTACTAAATATTATGGGCTTAAATAAGTGAACCCACTTCATATCAATTCCATTAGCAATGTAAGTCAGTAAACTCCTTGAGAAGAAGCCCAAGACAGATCCAACATTTACAAAAATTTGTTCTCTGGGGATCAGCATAAACTGCCAACAGATATGGAAACCCTGGTGGCATAGCGGTTAAGAGCTCTGGCCAATGGACATAATGCGGGATAAACAGGGAGAACCAGCTCAGCTCAGTCTCTCACTTACTATATATCTGGAGAGTAAGCCCACATTGATGGCTAAGGGGGCAGTGTACCATCAGAGCGTAGAGCCCTAAGACTCATTTTCATGAAATGTCCAACTCAGTGTCTGGACTGAGACATCCAGCTAGGTGAGACTGAACTAATTAAATGTCCAGTCTATTTCCCCTGAAATCAATTTATAGGAAAAAAAGCATTTTGAAAAGCCTCATGATCTCTTGAGGCTTGATATGCTTAATTATTTATTTTTTAAAATCTTATTAATAAAGGTTAAAATACTGCCAGCAACTATATCTGTTAATAATTGTCTATGTAGCTGACCTAATCTAGTTGAATCAGTCCTAAAAGGTTGACTTTCAAATAGATCCTGAGCTTAGCAGCTAAAATATACAGAAAAACTACTCAACTAAACATTTGGAATAATAATGAAATATCACACTGAAATACTTTGAGTTCTTTGAAGAATTTCATGGAAAACTCCAGTAATGGTGGCATTTTTTGGCTCTTTGTTTCATGCAAATCCATCAGGGGAACTTAAAAAGTAAAACACAGAACATAAAAGAATACAGTATTTTTCTTGATTCTCTCAGTTTTAAGAAAAAAACTATAAAAATGTAAAATTAGGCCATGTATATAGTAGCAAAAAATATTTGCAAATTGGAATGAACAAGCTTTTGCCCCACTTATATAGAAATCTCAATTCAATTTTTTTCCCCTAAGATCCTAACAATATAGTTCTTTTTTTTTAAGGCTATCTTCTATTTATTTATTTATTTATTTACTTTTATTGTGCTCTGAGTGAAACTTTTTATTGTACTTTAGATGAAGCTTTACAGAACAAGTAGTTTCTCATTAAACAGTTAGTACACATATGTTTTATCACATTGGTTAACAACGCCACGACATGTCAACACTCTCCCTTCTCGACCTTGGGTTCCCTATTACCAACTTTCCTGTCCCCTCCAGCCTTCTAGCTGTTGTCTCTGGGCTGGTGTGCCCCTTTAGTCTTGTTTTGTTTTATGGACCTGTGTAATCTTTGGCTGAAGGGTGAACCTCTGGAGTGACTTCATTACTGAGCTAAAAGGGTGTCCAGGGGCCATACTCTCGGGGTTCCTCCAGTCTCTCACAGGCCAGAAAGTCTGGTCTTTTTTTGTGAGCTAGAATTTTGTTCTACATTTTTCTCCAGCTCTGTCTGGGACCCTCCACTGTGATCCCTGTCAGAGCAGCCAGTGGTGGTAGCTGAGCACCATCTAGTTGTACTGGATTCAGACTGGTGGAGGCCATAGTAATTGTGGTCCATTAGTTCTTTGGACTAATCTTTCCCTTGTATTTTTAGTTTTCTTCATTCTCCTTTGCTCGTGAAGGGTGAGACCAGTGGAGTAAATTAGATGGTTGCTCACAAGCTTTTAAGATCCCAGATGCTACTCACCAAGGTAGAATGTAGAACATTGTCTTTATAAACTGTGTTATGCCAATTGAGCTAGATGTTCCCCGAGACCATGGTCCCCACAGCCCTCAGTCCAGCAATTCCATCCCTCAGGGAGTTTGGATGTGTCTATGCAGTTTCCGTGACCTTGTCTTGTACAAGTTGTCCTGGCTTCCCAAGTATTGTGTACTGTCTTACCCT
The DNA here is from genome assembly GCF_000243295.1 of Trichechus manatus latirostris. Lineage (NCBI taxonomy): Eukaryota > Metazoa > Chordata > Mammalia > Sirenia > Trichechidae > Trichechus > Trichechus manatus. Next base: position 18,393,188 of record NW_004443959.1, on the reverse strand, counting down.
TCACCAAAGTTACCACTTATTTATTACTGACAATATATTTCTAATTTGATTATTTTGTCATATAAATGGGAAATAATGAAGAAATTCAGAGAAGTACAAAATAAAGATATTTTAAAATGGCGAAATGATATATACTCATTCTTACGTACACCTCTGCAATTTTCTTCAAAAAGAAACTAGGTCACTAATAAGCAATATACATTGCTTCTCCCCAATTTAAATATCTATATATATGTGTGTGTGTGTGTGTGTGTGTGTGTATAACCTGAAATTTAAGGGAAAAACTCTTTTAAAATCACTTTTTCATGTAAGATACTCAATATTTTTCTCCTTTTTTGAATTTCAATATTAAGTATGCATATTTTGAGCTTTATCCCACTCTTAAAAAAAAAAAAAAATCAGAGTAGCCCATCTTTGGGTTTTGGTACTTTGCAAATGGCGCTTTTACTGTTTTTCCACTCCGGTGGAGTCTCCCCTGCCTTTTCTCCCTTCACACACAAACCTCAGCCACTCCCTGACATGTTCTCTTCCCACCCTGCCTTTTGCTAGGTCTCCTGATAGGGAATGATATGGCAGACATTCGTATTTATATAAAAATAGTAGCTAACACAGAAGTACTGAAAACAAGATCTGAAGTCGTGGGAACAAACTGCTAGGGATAGAATTTGGGTTTTGTGAAGTGCAGGTTTGGGGAGTAGGTGGGAGAGCTTGGCACGCCTAATATTATACCACTTAACGTGCAATCAGGTAAGTCTATATCCGAACTCCCCTCTTCCGGCTGCGTGCTTCTCCCATTGAGGCCCCACTCCTCCTGTGAGCATGCGCAGACTGCTCCTATACTCCCGGGAGAAGGATGCACGGATTTACCTTCCTCTCTCCCTGACACGCTTCTTAGAGTTTCTCCCATTCTGCTTTTTCCCCTGGGAGTCAAGTGAGGGGGCTTTTGAAAAGTAGTATTTAGGATACTCCAGTATTACAAAAACCTATATATTTAAAAATGGCAAAATATTCTCGTGTATGTGAGCAGAAGTTAGATGGGAGACTTCCTTTCTGGTGCATGTAAAAGGTAAACAGAAAACAGCTTTTTCTTCTGGCTCCAAGCACTTTTAAATTGCACTCAAAAATAAACAAACGTAAGTAAACAGTATTTTAAAATTACTCCTTACATGATTTTTAAAAATTTCTTTTTGGTGATTTAGGTACTGTATTGGGATAGGTGAGGCCTCAGGTTACTAATAAAGCAGAATTGTCACCATGCAGGGGAAACTCAAAAGCGTTGCTTATAGAGACTCCTGGTTGACAGAATGCCAGAGGAACTGTGTGGTTAAGGGAGCAGTAGCTGAAAATAATGGACTTCCTGGGTGGCACAAACCTCTGCTGCTAACTGACAGGTTGGTGGTTTGACTCCACCCAGAGGTGCCTGGCAAGAAAGGCCCGGCAATCTTATTGACAACCCTGTGGAGCACAGTTCTACTCTGACATACATGGGTTTGCCACGACTTGGCATCTACTCGATGGCATCTGTTTTTTTTTTTTTTTTTTGGTGAAATTATGCAGCAATTTGGTGGGTGGAGGAGCTTTATTAGTTCCATGATGCCCCAAAAGTGTTCTAGCCAGAGCATACATTACACTCTGTAAAGTTCATTTGGAGGATCCACTTATTTTACAATCCTTTGATAAGCAGGGCTATTTAGGAGTAAGTTTACATTTTGACTTAGAGGATAACATGGCTGCCATCAGCGTTGGGTTTATTCTTTAACATATGCCGTGTCAAGTCCCACCCTTCTGCCCTTCCCACTGATTCTGACGGTCCCAATCACTTCCTCAGTCACAGTGCCTTAGGGGGGAATATGTTGCACTGGCTTGGCTTCCAGTAACAGATGATAAGGATTTAGGGATAACGGGACCCCAGATAGAACAATGAAGAGTCTCGTCCTGCTCCTGGGTTCATTTCCTATGGAACATTTCAAGTCGCAGGGCTGGCTGTTTGGGGAGACACAAAGGGGGCTGCTACAGCAGCTTTATTGTTCATGCTGCATGCAGGTTTGTTTTTTTTTTTAAATCATGCAGCCTATCAATCCTAAATTGTAAGTCATCTGCGATAACAGTGCTACCCTTATTGTCTGGGGGTGGAAGCCTAATTTGGACCCCCTCGTTGCCAACACTGTGAACTGCTGCACCGCTGAATGGCATCCCAGATACATCCAGCAAACAGGCTCCTGTCCAGTGTGGCAGCACGTACCTAGCACATCCTGACGTCCCATTCATTTAACGGGATGTGTCCATAGGAAACTGCTGCCAGAGCACATGCACGTCCCAGCAGCAGTGAAGGCAGCTAAACAAGAAGCTGGGACAGCTGGAGTCAGTATTGGAATTGGACTCGAAGGACCCATGCAAAAAAAAAAATACAAAAGGTGACTAGTGCAGCTGACTCAAGGCAACAGAAACCACCATTCCTAATCTCTTGTCCTTAATTGGACAAGCGAATTACATTACGGGGCCTTCCCGCATTCAACAATAACTCTCATAATGCAGGTGGGGGCTTCAAGGTTGACATGCAAAGAGATCATTTACAGGGCTCGACTTTGGGGCTCTGGGGACAAAAATGAAGTACTCACCTTTAGTTGATTAAATTGAACGCTAAGGCAGGTAATATCATTTATATGTAGTGAAAGACGAAATTTTAAAGGACTTATGCGTGTTGTTGTAGGGAATTGCTTTTGGCTCCTAGGACCAGGATTGAGATGTCTACGAATGCGCGCCTCTAGTTTATTTTTAAAACAATCATTAGATGGTCCAGACATGTTTTCACAAACGGTGTTTACCTCTAAGAATGAGAAAGCGTTTGTGACCGTATCCAATTGGCCTTGAATGGTAAGTAGTCAAACATCGATTGAACGATGAGTCGTTTGTTGTAGAAGCTGACTGATTTGGATGGGGACGGGAACGGGGGATGGGGCAGAGGATTCTTTGCAGGGACCTTTGGTTGAACAATGCCAATTTTCTCACCACCAGGAACCAATTGGATTGCACTTGAGACAAAGACCAGCCAATCTATCACAACCACAAAGACTCTTCCCACAGCTACCACTACTTCTACTGACAGGCATGCACGCACACACACATTTACACTGCAAGCTCCGAAAGGCAAAAAGGGAAACAGTAGGTGTGGCTACACAAATCAGTACAGTTCATACATTGTTTTTTCCAGCCTAAAAACACGGAGGCCCAGTGTAATTAAAAGACTCGTTCTGATGGTCGGGCGCAAACAGAAGGGTGAGTGTATGATGGGAGTCCCGCGGGGCTGATGACTTTTCAGGTTATAAATGCTCGTGGTGGCGCAACGATATTCAGTTCCATTGCCCCGTCCACGGATGGCTTAAAACCACTTTTAAGTTAAATGAAGAAAGGAGGTTTATATAACGTAAAAGCAGTTCTGTTTCTTGAAGCCTGAAATGTCAACAAGCTTTAAGAGAGGCAGGCTGTCTAGGACAGAAGAGAGGAAGGGTTCTTGTAGCCAGGGGACAGGTGCCACAAATTTTCCCTTTTAGCCTGTTTGTTGTTCTATCTTTAATGTTCTTTTTTTTTTTTTTTTTTACTTTTATTTCTCCTGTCTACTTTTTCTATGTTTGTCAGGTTTGTGGATCTTTTGTTTTTCAAAGCCTCTATTTTGTCTCATGGAGAAAGCATTTTTCATTCTAATTCGGAGAAATGGAAAGAATCCACACTCCACTTGGCAACCTGTGTAATCCTGGAATTCTCCGAAATTTCTTACACTTTGGGTCACTTTAGAACTTCTCTCGCCCTTTCCCCTGAACGCTGACACCCGTCCCTATCTCCTTGTTTGCATCTGTCTGGTTTTTAAGCATTGTTTTCAGTTTATTTTCTCCTCTTTCAGTCCCTCATTTAAGAAAAGGAATTCTAGCTTGTTCTTAAGGGATCTGCCTTTCCCCCTTGTTACATATCTTTTGTGTGTGTATGTGTGTGTGTGACAAATTTATAAATAATTTCACAGACTCTTAGTTTTGGAAGACGTTTTAGAAATCAATTAATCAAATATACTTTTTTTGCGGTCAAGGAAAATAGGTTAAGGATCTTGTTTAGGGTCATACAAGGAGTGGCAAAGCTGGGGTTGGAACAAAAATCTCTCATCTTCTATTCTGATGCTTTTTTACTCGACTAAACACTTTAAAATATCCCCCTATTATCAATAATTGCCAATAAGTTCATGGATCTAAGGTACCATCTATCCCTCACCTCCAGTACAGTCTCATTTACTTTAAAAGCACAACAGTTGATTAGTTTCTGTAAGTTTACAACCCTTATTATTATTATTTTTATTCATGTGGTCTTTCCAGTGTCTTATAAAAGTAGAGAATGAAGGAGATAGTAAGGAGAATGAAATAAAATTTCTTTAGACTTTTGCATCAAGGATACAGGCATAAGAGTTTTCTAAAAACCAGAACGTCCATTTTCATTATTTCCATTTGGTTACCAGGAGGGCAAGCAAGCCAGCAGAAACAGAAGAGTCAGAGCACCTAAAACCAATGCTTTTGGGGATGTGTTGATCGCATATGATGGTTCTAGAATCAGTAAAATATGCTCCACTGAGAAAAAAGACAAGGATTAACCGGAGCATATTCCAAGGGAAGGAGAAAAGTAAGGAGAGGAGTAAAGAAGGTGGGAGAAGAGAAAAGAAGAGAGACCGGGGGAAGGCAGACAGAGTTGAGAGAAAGCTGCTGCAGGCTCTTTCCAAACAGCCCCATAAAGCTTTGGAGACTCCTGTATCCGACATGACCCTCACCATGATCAGACTGTGTAGGCGTTTGGGAACATGGATGATGCTGAGACAGGTACTTATCTCCTCTACCCAAGGGTAGAATGTGCAGATATTCCTGGTGGGTTGAGCCCCAGTAAAGACTGTGTTTGTTCTTTGGGGCTCAGTGCTGCTGCTCTTTCTGATTGGAGAGAAAAACGTGGATGGTTTCCTTGACAAGCTCACAACTGTATGAGAAGCCTTAACTAAAAATTATTAATTCTGGAGAACCAAGTATGGAATGTGTTCTTTTGCCAGCTAGGTTTGCTGTGGAAACACTATGGTGGCCACTTCTGCTTTTTATTCCCAATGGTCATTGAAATTATAAGCAAATGATGCAGAAAAGCATGCTAAATCAACTTTGGACATCTGCTAGAGAAGTATGAAATCTCCGCCATCTGGGATTTATTTAAAGAATAATTAGGGGAAATAGACTGAACGAGAAAGAGAAAGATATGCTTAAAGCACACACACACACACACAAGCTGTGATAAAGCAAATGGATAACAAAGACTGAAGTCGGATCTGATAGTCCCCAAATCCTGATATTCATTTAGACAGACTTTATTTCATACGACTAGATTGTAGAACTCCAGCAATGCTAACAAAATACTTGATCTTGAATGTCCTCAATTTTGTGTCCTAACACCTGAGAGTGATAGAAACAGCAGATTCCAGGAGTGGCCAGGAGGGTAAAAAGGGTTTAAACCATGTCATTTGAGGGGGAAAAAAGAGCATTTAAGGACATTTAGCTTGGAGAAGGCTCAAGGAAAACAAAACCATTGCCTTAAAATATCTGTGAGGCCTTTACGGGGAGGGGGAGACTTGTTCTGTCTGTTTCTAAGGATCCAGGGGGACCACTTGCAGGACACACTGTCTCACAGCGTAGCTGACCAAGGAAAGGACGGGCTGTCCTGGGAAGTTGTGAGCTCTCTGTCACTGGAGGTGTTGAATTAAAAATTAGATGACAACTAAGAAGCATGGCGGGGGGGGGGGTACCACAGCGGGAGGGCTGGTTCTGTGCCTGCCAGTGACCTTAAAACTCTCCCAGGACTGAGGTTCCAGGTTTGGTCCACAGCCTGGGACACCCTGGAGGGAGGCGGCAAGTGCCCATCCCTGCAGCTTCTGGAAAAATCATGATGCCTCTCCAGGGAACTCAAGGGGGCTTCTCTATCTCTTCTGGTGTTTTAGTACTCAAGGGAGGTGGACCCTTGTGGGTGCCTTCCTCGAAGATATGGAGAGAAAAGTCCCCCGCAGGACGAGGCAGGTCCAGGTCTTCTGGAAACCCCTGCCTCCGTGGACACACACTGTCATGTGAGTCTCCCATGTCATCTTTGCTATTTCCTTGAGTGACAAACCTCACTCTGAAAATTGTGCTGGTCTCCACTCTAAACCTCACCCTCTGTGATCTTGCTTGTCCCTCCCACGAACTCCAGGCTGTGTGAATTTCTTGCATTTCCTTTATGCCAGGATGCTTTGTGCCTCTGCACCTTTGCCATCCTGATCTCCTACTATGTCATAGATGAACCTCATCCATGTAAGTTTTCCTGACCTCTCTTCTCCAGGGAGAATGGACTGTTTTCTCTCTCTGTCCGCTGTATTCTATCCTGATTTCCAGCTTAGCGCGTATAACATGGTGCACTCTTCCGTGCTTATGTGTCTGTTCTACTCATTTAAAATGCAGGCTCCATGAGGACATGGGCTATGCTGGGGTGGCGTCAGAAGCTAGCACCATTCCTCAGGCTAAGGTGATGCTCAATGGCTCATGGAACAGGTGACTGTAGGATGTTTATGGTTTCTTCCTTACAACCTGCACCTCAGCAGTGACTTCATGAAGTGGTCATTGCACCCACTCTTCAATTTTCTTCTTTGAATCTGTTATAGATTACAAATTATGTAGCCAAGATTTATAAATCTGGTGAAAAGTAAGAGTAGATGGATGATTTAGTGTATGGGCATTGAGGCACTGATTTTGGCTTCTCAGAGGCCTGTTCTAAACTTCCTTCTTAGTTCTCAGCTGGGTTTCAGCTAGCTCAGGTAATTGTTTAGCTGTGTCCTAGGTAACTGAGATTTTACTTGATTTAAAGAAAGCTTGAGCTTTCTTTCTGGCATGAGTTGGTGGGCTGAATTTCCTCTCACTGGATTTCCACCATCAGCAGCTGCAGCCCAGAGGGCGCTGTTGTGTGCGCGCCACGGTGCTGCTCCTTGCCAGGCCACTGTTACGCAGGAGGCAGGAATGAAGGGCATTCTCCGTGCCTCCTCTGTGGGTGTCAGCAAGTTAACCAGCTAGGCTGTGCATTTGCCGTGACTGGACACAGCTCTGCGTGTGTCCCCACGGAGCTGGGATACAGTGCTGCTTAGGTGTCTTTGTGTGCAGTGCCGGGCTGGGAGCAGAAGGACTCAGCACTTGCTCTGGGGAAGGTGCAAGCAAAGAGGAAATCTATGGTAAGGTGGAGCACAGTGCCCACTCGCTCCTGCTTAGCGACTCTTCTCCCCAACACTTGCTGGAAGTTGGAGCTTTGATGCTGGGGTGCAAAGGAGTACAGTAAAAGAACATTGGCTTCCGGCCCGCCAGACCTGTGTTTGAATCGAAGCTCTGCCACTTACTAAGCTACAACACAGAATAAGAGACTGAGCCTTTCTGAGCCATAATTTTTCCATTTGTAAAGTAGGGAACTTAGTGCCCACCAGCACTCTTAGGTCCTTGTTAGGAGGAAAGAACTAAACGATGCACAATTTCAACCTTTTCTTTCTTTTTTTTAAAGGACAGTCTAGCTTACACCTCTCCTAGATTTCTAGAGGTTGTTGAGCTAGTTTTAGCCCATTACGCCTAGGCATATGTGACTGGCTTGTTATTGCTGTTGCTGCCTTCGATTTGGCCCCCTACTCATGGGGACCCAGTGCACAACAGGATCAGACCATTGTGATCTGTAGGGTTTCCACTGTCCGATATTTTGGAAGTAGATTGCCAGGGCTTTCTTCGTACTCTGTTTTAGTCTGGAAGCTCCCCTGAAACCTGTTCAGCATCATAGCAACATGCAAGCCTCCACTGACAGATCCATGGTGCCTGCACATGGGCGCATTGGCTGGGAATTGAACCAGTGTCTTGCGCGTGGCAGGTGAGGATTCTACCATTGGACCAACACTGCATCAGAACGCAGTTAAATTTCACTGGGGGCGTGAAACTGGCTGAGAGCTCTGTTGTGACATTTAATACCAACAGCCAACGTTTATTGAATGCCTACTATTCCAGGCATTTAATTGGCCTAAACAGTTACATAATAAGAGCCGATAATCACTGCATGCTTCAATGTGTCACTAGTCAACATTCTAACTGCTTTATGTCTATGACCTCACTTACTCTTCATAACAGTCCCATGAGGTAGATTCTATTGCCCTGATGAAGCAGGCACAGAGATGTTAGATAACTTACCCAAGGCAATAGGTGGCAAAGCTGGGATTTGAAGCCAAACTGCCCGGCTCTATCGCCAGTGTGTGTAACCACCATGCTATAATGCTTCTGCTAGGAATATATTTATGAGAACTTTTGTAGCAGGTGCAGAGCACAAAGCACAAAAGGAATGCTTCATGGGAGTAAACAGCCAGGGAGGGTAGGTTGGGATGCCACAATGGGGAGAAGGGCAGGGATCACTGGACAGAAATGGAACAAACGTACATGAGGTCTAAGACTTTTAACACATCCAACAAGGAGAAAATCTTTTTTGTCTTTTAAATAAGAAAGATTACTTAAAGTCGTGGTGGGGATAAAGGAAGAGTCAGGTCAATGAGACATTGTAAAGGGACAAAGAATGAGAAGACACCACAGATGAATCTGGCCCATTTCACTGTGCTCCCTATAGCTTCTCTGGTTGTACAGGACAATGGTGGTCAACACAGAGTTGTGGAGGGACAGTCCTCTTCAGAGCAGGTAGAGAGCAGTAAGGAACAGTGTCCCAACCGACACGAACAAGAGTCATTGAGTAAAGAAGGAGGGAAGGTGCAGAATGTAGATTCCTCTTATCAAAATCCTGGGTAAAGTTGTTCATGAAGTGTTTACATTAGGGAAGTGAAATTCTGAAGCATGCCTTGGGAAGTCCATACACAACCACACAATTTATTTGCACTTTCCGAGTCTACTTTGCCTTATCCCAATATCCTCAGTGCCTGAAATGTATATTCCGTTGCTTCCTCCTATCTATTGGATGTCCCATTAGTGGAGGTTTGGTTCATGTGTCTGTAAGGCTTTCCTAAACTAGTATTCATCAATTTGAGACAAAAAACGTACTGCAGTCTGCCTGGGGGAGTGAAAGAATATATTATGAAAAGGAAACTTAGTAAAAAAAAGAGAAGCCAATGAATGACAGTTACCAAAAGAGTGGTTCTGACAATTGAGGTCACCAGAGCTCAGAGTAGGGAGGAAGCCTTGGTTTCTGTTACTAGTTATCCTCAAGAGCAAGGACTTCTGTTTCCTGCTGTCCTGCCTGCTTAATCCCAGGACACTGCATAGAGTCTGTGTACAAGAAAAGTTTGGTGATTAAATGTAGATATGCTCGTTAATTCAAATATGTAGATTCAGGTCATTGTTAACACATTCCCATTATTCTGTTAGCTATTATCTATTAAATTGTGTACTGAATAATGTTTCAAATAAAAGAACATGTTATAGAATCTGCTGGCTTTTGAAAATGTAAGTATTAACAATGTCTGTCTTTATTTACTGTACCTTTCATGGAAAGCTAACTTGGACTTGAATTTTTTTTTTTTTAAAGCAAAAAGAAAGTTTTATTCGGCATATATTCAAAAGGACAAAAGTGGGAAGTGGACAAGCATGTGGCTAGAGCCACGTCTGCCCAAGTTCAAAGAATATGACAGAAAAGGCAAGAATGGGAAAACGGTCAAGCATGCTGCCACAACCATGTCTGCCCGAGTTGGACTCTAATTTTTAAGAAAGTAGTTTTAAAATGTGGCTGCCTCGGTGTGTATTTTAATAGAAACTTCACTTGTCTAACCCAAAAATGTGTTTCTTAAGAAAAAGAATCACACTGTAGGCCTTTTGTGCCTGGCGGTACATACAGCGGCCATGAACTTTTCCAGTCTCTGGGGTGTATCAGGAAGCTGCTGTACCATTGACAGTGTGTGCTGCCGTGAGGCAGGGGCATTTTTGACGGTTTGAAACCAAAGAAATGGGCCTGTGCTGCAAATTACTGTTTTTACAGGGTATTGTATGAGATGTCTAAATTTTTGGTAGGAAAAATACAACTTTTGAAAATTTTTATTTGGTACACGTATGTACCAATAGACCCCAGTGGCACTCTGGGGTACAATTAGTGGTACATCATATGTACCACTAAACACTTAGGGTAGGCTTATGAGAGGAGGCAGGAAAAAAAAATTCGTAATACCTATCAATAATTCAGACACACTCAGTCATTCAGTATGCTTCCATTAAAGGAAACACATGGTATCAACCAAAAATTCAAAGCAGAAAATAACTAGGTCACCAAAGGGTTAAAAATGATTTTTGTTGTGTAAGCTGTTAAGGAATAAAGGGAATAATTTTCTGGAAAAAGAAAAGAAAGAAGGACAAAAACCTTCATAATCAGGAAATATTTTAGAGGACAAGAAGCTTGCAGTAATTCTAATCTTTCCTATCTTATTAACGATTGCTTGGAACAAGTCTTTGGAGCCCCATCCTTTCCTCCCAGAAGGCAGGTCACGTGTTACTTGTCCTGGGAAGAAGCTCTTTGAAGGTTTGCAAAGGGTGGGGAGAATCTTCTATATTCATTTACCCTATAGTACTAGTGCGGCCCACCCTGGGACGAGGAGGGGGAGGCAGAATGAGAGAGTGAGTTGCTATGGCAACGCTGGTTGCGACGCTCCCCACTTTCCTCAGTTCTCCCCGTGGTGCAGGCTGGTTTTATAATATGCAGAAAAAAAGGCTGGTTGTTGGCTGCTGAGCAAGCTGGGCGCTGAGCTGGGAGAGCCGCCTCGAGAGTCTTCAAGCTGGCCTAGTTTAAGTTGGGTGGGGTGGGGGCTGGGGTACTACCGTGAGGGGCAGGGCTTGGGGGCTCAGTGTAGTCTGTCCCTTACCCAGGAGCTAACAATGCAAAACCAGAGCCCAGGAACCCTGTGGATGAGCACAAGCTTTCACAGTGCTTCCACTAAACCATAAGCTATCAGAGACCAGAGAACCAAGAGAACCCTCAAGCCTGGGCTGTCTGCTGACATGGAGTCCACCAGGGGAGAGTCTAAGATACATGTGTTCAAAGCTAAATTGGCATGTTTTTTGCCTTGAAGTACAGATTAAAATGATGTGCTTGCTATAATCACCCTTTCTAAATGCTAGTCTGCCTCTACCAAGCAAAGCATAAAGCCCTGTAGTTCTGTGGTATGAGTCTCTAATGCCCTGGGCATTTCCTCTTAAAAATAAGGTCTAATGGAGGGTGGCGTGGCCTCCTGGGAACAGCAGTGAGTTGGAGTGAGTCATAAGATCTGATCATCTAAATTCAGCCCTATACCTAGCAAGCTGTGTTACTTTAGGCACATTACTTAACTCTTCTGTGCTATGGCACATGTGTTGTCTCTATAACAAGGATGAGACTGTATGACTTATGTATTTCACAGGCTCAAAGAAGGTGAGCACTCGCTTAAGGGAAAAGCATTCTGCTCTGCAGATATAAGGACTAATGATGGAGCAGTTATGCTTACCGCCATCATTCATTTCTGTCTCCTCTGTATCCTATAGCGGTTACCTACAATGAGAAGCCATGGTAGCACAGTGGTAAAGAGCTCGGCTGCTAACCAAAAGGTCGGCAGTTCAATTCCACCAGCCGCTCCTTGGAAACCCTATGGGGCAGTTCTACTGTGTCCTTTAGAGTCACTATGAGTCAGAATTGATTCAACTGGCAACAGGTTTTTGTTTTTTCACCTACAATGTACCAGGCATAGAATTAAGCATTTAACTTCTAACTCATTCAAATTAGTCCTCATCTTAGACTTAGAAGATGACTATTATCCTAATTTTAGAAATAAAAAGTCTGAGTGTCAAAAAAAGTCAAGTACTAGTCCAGGCTACCTAGCTAGTAAGTGGCCAAGGCAGAGTTTAAACCAGGTTGTTCAGATCTGGAGCCTGTGTTTGCCCCATTATAAGATCACATATAAAGAAAATAGTATATAAGCTTTTTGCTGCTTATATCAAGAAAAGAGTTGTTCACCTAATAAGCTCTTTAGGTTTAAAACACACTGAAAATAAACTTCATCCTTTGAGTTGTAGAATTGGTGATTTGAAGGGTTGATCATTTATTGTCACACATTTTTTCAAGGCTACCAAAAAAAAAAAAAACCCATTGCTGTTGAGTTGATTCTGACTCCTAGTGACCCTATAGGACAGGGTAGAACTGCCCCATAGAGTTTCTAAGGAGAGCCTGGTGGATTTGAACTGCTGACCTTTTGGTTAGCAGCCACAGCACTTAACCACTACACCACCAGGGTTTCCTTTCAAGGCTAAGGAGGGTATTATTACTTTCTACTTACTGCATGTTGTCTTATAGTCTTTTAGTGACTCTTGGGAATACTGATTCTCAGTAATAAGAATTTTTTCATTGAGGTCGTTCACTGAAATTATTTCATGGTCCAGAGACGACTGGCTACTCAGCCAGAAATATCAAGTGTAGCAAAGGTGCAGTGAATTTTGGGAAGTCATTAACATGCTTCGTCATTTCAAGCTGATAAGAAGGTCCTCTAGCTTGCTTGCTACTTGAGGGCTGGTCTTTTCCTGCTATTCTCACACCTCATCTCAGTCTCTGCCCTATGTGGGTTATAGAAAGGTCGTAGAAGATTTTTCATCCCCCTCAGATTCTCCCAAGGAGCCCTGGTGGCACAACGGTTAAGTGCTGGGCTGCTAACTAAAAGATTGGTGGTTTGAATCTACCCATCAGCTCCTTGGGAGAAAGATCTGGCGATCTGCTCCCTTAAAAATTATAGCCTAGAGAACCCTAACCCTGTCACATGGGGTTGCTATGAAGTAGAAACTGACTGGAGGATACCCAACAACAAAAAACAACAAGATTCTCCCAGGGGGTAAAAGCTGTGCATGATTTTCAAAGACACACACACACACATATGGGTGACCTCACAAGAAAACTTGGCAATTCTTGCACTTGCTATGATGACAGGGGAGGTTGTAGAGGGTCTACTTATGCTTGAAGCTTGCAGAAATATCCCAAAAGTTTGCCTTAGCAACCTGTGTGGCTCTCTACAGCTGTTCACTTTGTCCAGAAAAAACCTCCATTTTAGAAAATGAAGGAGGGGCTTCTTTCTCATGGGACTCGGACACCAGCATTGCCTTGTGTGCTAGACAAAACCGGGTCAAACGAAATCCGTGGTGAACTATGAACCATTCTGTTCTAAGTAGAATTCTGAAAGGGATATTTTACTTGATTTATGGATTTTTTGTTTGCTTGTTTATGTAATTTATCGTAAACAAAATCAAACTCATTGCCATTTAGTCAGTTCCAACTCTTAGCAACCCTATAGGACAGAGGAGAACTGCCCCATAGGATTTCCAAGGAGTGGCTGGTAGATTTGAACTGCTGACCTTTTGGTTAGCAGCTAAATGCTTAACTGCTGCACCACCAGGGCCCCAATTTATCATAGCCCATGGCAAATTAGAAATACTAGTCAATACCTTTTTCTCCTCTAGTTATGGAAGATTGGGTTGAAATCTTGTCTTTGTGAAATGCAGCTTTGAAACTTTAGTTGAAGTATGATACTCATTTTTAAAAGTCACAAGTCTCTCAGGGCACAGTTATCATGTTGACATAACTCCTTATTTGTGAACATAGTTTCCGATATGTGGAAACCCATTCCCTCAAGCCGATTACCTGGTTTTCTGATTGTCATTTTTCCCGGCTGACCTTACTGCCTTTGTTCACCCTGCTCTCTGCTATAGCTATTTGTTGGTGAAAAGACACATCAAATATTTTGGATGCATCACAAAGTCTCCACAAAAGGACAAACAAGGAGCAAGAAATACATATTATATAGAACTCACAGATGTGGAGTTGTTGAGTAATGACACGATCTGTTTATTAATACCACACTCCTTCTTGGTTTCTGGAATCTGTTCACATGTTTCCCAAAGTGTATAATTAAACCTCAGAAAAGAAGTGTTATTATTTTGATGAATTGAAATTTAAATGACTTAAGTATCTATGTTGAAACCTCCACTATTCTCAGGAAATTTACTAATCCAAAGTCCACCACTTACCATGATGTAGAAATCAAAGTGTGCTCAAATCATGTGTCTTCATGAGAGCTAAAGGGAAGGACACTGGACTAGGGTGCTAATGTTTTACTACCAAGTTGCTTTGCAATTCTGAGAAAGGCTCCTTGATTTCCTTGCCTGTAGAACGAGGGAAATGATCACCCGCCTTTTTGCTGCACTCTCATCACGATGTATGGAGTTCCTGGGTGGCGCAAACAGTTAATGTGCTCAGCTGCTAACTGAAAGGTTGGAGGTTTGAGTCCACCCAGAGATGCCTCAGAAGAAAGACCTGGCAATATACTTTTGAAAAATCAGCCACTGAAAACCCTATGGAGCACAGTTATACTCTGACACATGAGTCAGAATCGACTTGACAACAATTTTGTTTTTTCAGTCGTGATGGATGCATCCCTTTTCTCTGCAACCACAGCCCCTGTAGAGTCTTAGACATGTTCCCCTTTGAGTCTCTCAAAAGTCTTGTGACATTGAGGTGCAGATATTATTGTCATTTTCTACATAAAAAACCTGAGATTCAGAAAGTTTCACTAACGTGCTCAATGTCACATAGCTAGAAAATGTAAAGGTTCTGAATTGAGGTTCTCTGATTCTAAATGCCACATGTCTCTTTCTCTATCTCACCAAGAGTGTAAATACCTGGCCTAGTGACATCACTAGGTCATAGGACCCTGAAGGAAGTTTGTCTGATTTGTCATCTCTATCTTCAACATCTGGTACAGGGCCTGGCACAAAGTGAACGCTTACATACATATTGCTAAATGAATTGGTTGTGTGAATCAAATAGTGAAAGGACATTTTGAAATAACTTAAGTGCTAGCAAGAAGATACTACTAATGTGTAAAAGACAGCTGTAGATTTACACAAAGATTTTTACTACTGACAGTAGGAAGTTAACATCGAAGCCTTCTTTCCAGGAGCTGAAATTAAGGTCATCCCTGAGATGTGAAAATGGGTCTTGCAGGAGGTATGGTGTTTATAGAAAGAGTACAGCCCCATACAATATAAATGGTGGTGCATAAACCATCAAGGTACAACTTCCTGAAGGTATGACTGGCATGCAACTAAGAAAGTTGAAAATGAATCTGATAAAAGACAGGAAATAAAGGAAGAATTTCTTCAGGTCTCCAATACCATCTAGAAGGGTGCTCCGATCTACAACAATCCATAAAGATATTTTAAAAATTCCTCTATTATGTTCTAATCTGAAAATGCATGTCATCCAAAAAAGGCAAAAGAATAGAAGCAGGAAGTCAAGGTAGTTTGAAAAATAAAGAAATGACAGAGAATAAGATGATCAAAATATGCCAGTTGGGAAAATGCTTTAGAATTCGGAAAGTGGGGAGACGAGAGTGAAATTAGTAAACGTGGGTTAGATCTGATGTGAATTTGATGGGCTGATGGACATTTTTATTTGATGATTTTAAACCTGATTTGCAAGTCTAATATAAGCATTTAAAAACTGTACCATTAGACAAGAGAGAGAATAAGACATATTAGGAAAATGGAATCCTTTGAAATATTTTGATGTCGGTTGTTGGAGTTTCAAATGTAAAAAGTAGAGAACAGAAAAAGAATAGAATGAATCAACAAAACCAAAAGTTGGTTCTTTGAAAGGATCAACAATATCGACAAACCACTGACCAGACTGACAAAAGAAAAACAGGAGAGGATGCAAATAACCCAAATAAGAAATGAAATGGGAGACATTACAACAGACCCAACTGAAATAAAAAGGATCATAACACACTATTATGAAAAACTATACTCCAACAAATTTGAAAACCTAGAGGAAATGGATAAATTTCTAGAAACACACTACCTACCCAAACT
>NW_004443959.1:18374871-18375975 GCF_000243295.1 Trichechus manatus latirostris | reverse complement strand
AAAATCTACAAGAAAATCCAACACCTCTACAACAAAAAGACAAATAATCCTATTAAAAAATGGGCAAAGGAAATGAACAGACACTTCACCAAAGCAGGCATTCAAGTGGCCAACAGACACATGAGGAAATGCTCATGCTTGCTAGCCGTTAGAGAAATGCGAATTAAAACCACAACGAGATACCATCTGACCCTGGCATTACTGGCACAAATCAAAAACACTGGAAATAACAAACGTTGGAGAGGCTGCAGGGAGATCGGAACTCTTTGCACTGCTGGTGGGAACGCATAATAATACAACCATTCTGAAAAATGATATGGTGCTTCCTTAGAAAGCTAGAAATAGAAATACCATAGGATCCACCAATCTCACTCCTAGGAATATATCCTAGAGAAATAAGAGCCGTCACACGAATAGACGTATGCACACCCATGTTCATTGCAGTATTGTTCACAATAGCAAAAAGATGGAAACAACCTAGATGCCCATTAACAGATGAATCGATAAACAAACTATGGTACATACACACAATGGAGTATTATGCAATGATAAAGAACAATGATGAATCTGTGAAGCATCTCATAACATGTTTGAAACTGGAGGACATTATGTTGAGTGAAATAAGTCAATCACAAAAGGACAAATATTGTATGAGACCTCTATTGTAAAAACTCATGAAAAAGTTTACACACAAAAAGTAACAATCTTTGTTGGTTACGAGGGATGGGAGGGGTGGAGGGGGGGAATATTAAATAGACAATAGATAAGTGGTAACTTTGGTGAAGGGTAAGACAGTACATAATACTGGGGAAGCCAGCACAACTTGTATAAGGAAAGGTCATGGAAGCTCCATAGACACATCCAAACTCCCTGAGGGACTGAATTGCTGAGAAGAGGGCTGTGGGGACCATGGTCTTGGGGAACATCTAGCTCAATTGGCATGACACAGTTTATAAAGACTATGTTCTACAGTCTACCTTGGTGAGTAGTGTCTGGGTTCTTAAAAGCCTGTGAGCAGCCATCTAAGATACTCCACTGGTCCCACTCCTTCTGGAGCAAGGGAGAATGAAGAGAACAGGATACAAGGAAAAGATTAGTCCAAAG
>NW_004443959.1:18351447-18374624 GCF_000243295.1 Trichechus manatus latirostris | reverse complement strand
GCCGAGAAGGGAGAGTGTTGACATGTCGTGGGGTTGTTAACCAATGTCATAAAACAATATGTGTACTGACTGTTTAATGAGAAACTATTTGTTCTGTAAAACTTCACCTAAAGCACAATAAAAATAAAAAATTGAAAAAAACAGAAGTTTTATTTCATTCATTATTGGAATTGGGTTAAATTTTAGGTGTTGAGATGTGGACTGTCTTTGTCCTTCGTTTCCTTTGAACTCCTCCACTTAACTCCTCCCTCCTCTCTGCCTAATCACTCTCATTCTACCCTAAAACTCTCCCACTTAAATGTCTTTGGCCCTACGAGGGGTTCATGGTTTGGTCCTTGCCTCTCTGTCGTCTCAGACCCCATTCTTTTATTTAACAAGTGTTTATATAGCGTATAGCGGGTGCCAGGTACCATTCTGAGCACTTTACGAATATGAACTCATTAAATCTTTACAAGGACCCATGGCGCAGTGGTTAAGAGCTATGGCTGCCAATCAAAAGGTCGACAGTTCGAATCTACCAGCCGCTCCTAGGAAATCCTATGGGGCAGTTCTACTCTGTCCTATAGGGTTGCTATGAGTTGGAATCAACTCAGTGGCAATGGGTTTGGTTTGGTTTTTTGGTACCAAGTGGGTACTAGCATCATCCCCATTTGTACATGGGAAAACTGGGAAAGTTAAACAACTTGCTTAAGATCATGCAGCTTGTGAGTGGTCAGGCCAGGATTTGAAGCCAGGAGGTCTGGCTTCAGGGTCTGTGCTCTTCACCCCTGCTCTCTGCTGACTGCCTCCTGCCTTGAACTGTAGAATCTTGGGAAAGAAACAATCTGATATTATCGAGAGATTGTAAAAGGTTTAACTCTTGATGCTTATGGTCTGATATCACATTCTTTAAAAGTTCGAAGGTTTTGTAGAGTGTCTAGGCTTTTGAGAAGTCTTTATGAATGCAATTTAAATATTCTGACTAATTTTTTTAAAAGAATGCCTTTTAAGAAAACAGACAATAGACCCCAAATGCTTGCAAAGAAACAATAAACAAAAATTTAAATAATTATTTTTACTTTGCCTAAAATCTTGCTCCACTTGATATCCCTGGGGAATTAGAAGACATTTTCAATGGCAAAAATTTCTATCATGATGAAAAAAAAAACAAACCAAAAACAAACCAGTTGCCGTTGAGTCAATTCCAACTCCTAGCGACCCTATATGACAGTGCAGAACCACCCCATATGGTTTCCAAGGCTGTAATCTTTACGGAAGCAGACTGCTGCATCTTTCTCCCGTGGAGTGGCTGGTGGGTTCGAATCGCCGACCTTTTGGTTAGCAGCTGAGCTCTTAAATCTCTGCGCTACCAGGGCTTTTTCCTATCATGATAAGAATAGGGGGGAAAAACGAAGCAGAAACACCACCCAGATACCCCAACGCAGACTCCAAGGCTATATATAGAGAGAACGTGATCAGTACAGGATTATTCTGAGAGCAAGATCTGATTGAACCAAAGGTGTGAGTCAGGAATACGGTGGCATAATTGGTAAATCATGCTTGGTAAAGCAGAGAGTCATTGAAAACGAGGAAGACCCTCAGTAAGATGGATTGACACAGTGGCTCAACAATGGGCTCAAGCATAACAAAGATTGTGAGGATGGCATAGGACCGAGCGTGTCTCGTTCTGTTGTACACAGGGTTGCTGAGTCGGAACTGACTCAACGGCACCAAACAGCAACAACAATTGGTAAAGATCTTGCTCATGAAAGGCGACATTAATTAAAATGACTCGAAGTTATGGTTCAATTAAATGCACTAACTACATATATATTCAGTGTCTAGTGTGTGCCAAGGGAAACCCTGGTGGCCTAGTGGTTAAGAGCTATGGCTGCTAACCAAAAGGTTGGCAGTTCAAATTCACCAGGCACTCCTTGGAAAGCCTATGGGGCAGTTCTACTTTGCCCTATAGGGTCACTATGAGTCAGAATCCACTCAGCGGCAATGGGTTTGGTTTACGGATTGTGTGTCAGGCACTGTTCTAGGTGCTGGGAATATAGCAGTGAACAAACAAGTCAAAATCCCAGACTCGTGGAGCTTGCATTGTAGTGAGTTCTGACCACACACACGTGAACCTATCTAAGTTATGAGAACTAAGCTAAACCATTACATACTTAATTTAAAACAAACAAACCAAAATACAAAATCCAGTAAATAGATATAACCTTCCTTGGGAGAACAGTATATACGCAAAGCTATTTGACTGGAAAGTTTATCAGTTAAAAAGCACTAGACATTGGATTGTTCAATATCTGCAATCGAATAAATATCACAGGTGCTGGAAAGAGATAACAAGTGATGCTAAAGGATGCTGGAAGTGTATTGGATGGACTTGTAGGGAGAGAAGAAAGTAACAAGGGGCTCTTAAGTCAGGAGGGAAGGAAGTAAAGGAGAGAGAGAGGCAAGAGAGTAGAATGTACTGGATGGATGTGAATGAAGGAATTTACGCACGGGGAATCTTACAATGGCAACGATTCTTGAAAAGTCAATTCTCCTACCAAGGAGAGGTCCATGCTCAAAATAACTAGAAATTTCATCTCATTTCCTTTTGCAAATAACCCAACTTTTGGAAACAGATAAAAATCATTTTTATTTTCTAAGATGAGTTTTCAATGTGGGAAAGTGGATATGAGTTCAATAGAAAGATCCAAATAGAAATTTTTCCTGTTGTCACATAGGAGCCAGGATGCAATCACAGTCCACTTTTGGAAACTTTTATGAATTTCTCTTTTCTTTGGCTGTTTAATGTCAATTGCATCATACACAACTTCAAGAGGTAGCTGTTCTCATTGGTTTGGGCTTATTTCCATGGCTCTAGAAGATTAAGTGTGGAATTTTCAGGAGTTTAAGGGTCCTTTAGGCTGACCCATGTCTGCAGACCAAGGCTTAGGTGTTGTATTAATAGAAGGCTAAGTAAGAGAGTTAAAATCATCCTCCTTTAGTGGAGATATGTTACTGGCAATAATCTGATTTTCAGACAGTACCTGGGTACTGTTTACCACTACATCAGGGGACTCTGAAAGAACAATTAAGCTGGAATGCAAATTAAGGAGCCATATATTTTAATGAGAGAAATGCTTTGATTTTACTTTTCACAGGAAGAATATGGCATACTCAGAGATTTGCAGACTATTTCACCTTAAGGCTTGAAGACAGTTTAAAAAATCCTAAAATTTTATTTCCTAGAAAGTAGTTAAGCTCTGGGGTGCTAATCAAAAGGTCAGCGGTTCGAACCCATCAGTCGCTCCTTGGGAGAAAGATGTCGCAGTCGTCTTCCATACAGGTTACAGCCTTGGAAACCCTACGGGGCAGTTCTACTCTGTCCTACTGGGTTGCTGAGCTGGAAACAACTAGACAACAACTTTTAAAAAAAACAAACAAACAAACAGGTAATTCTTAAGTGACCCTTTCAGACTTATGCATATTTAGTGGTGCCAGAATGATATGCTATCATCCCTTCTTTGGTTCCGTTTTATACGCAGCCGCTTCCTATGAGATGCCTTTCCTTGACACTTCTATTTATCAAAATCCAGCTGTTTCACCCAAGTCCAACTACAACACTATTTCAGAAATTAACTGAGTTTCCTAATTCCTGAAACTGAATATAATATCTCACACTTAGAAAGTCCTAGAATGCTTTGACTGATTCTTCTTACAGTGGTCGCATTCTACCTTGCTCTTGTGGTTATTTAGTAGCTTATGTCATGTGCTAGAATGTGGGTTCTGCAGCACTTAACAGAATGTTTTGTGCGTTGCTGGGAATCCAAAAAGTAAATGAGTTGTTGAGTAAGTGAGAATAAGTTTACTTGTACAACATAACCTTGTAAAAAACCAAAGAATTCTGAAGGCAAAACTTCAGAATTGAACTAGGGCAATGAACTGGGTCAGCAGACTGGTCAACCACATGATCTTGGGCACAAGAGGTCATTTCCCTGAACCCTAGTCGCCTCCTTTGTGAAGCGAGGGAACTGGGCAACACTAGCTGAAAGGTTCATATGACTTTGAAAAATTCTATTGCTCAAGATCACAATGAGGCAATGATAATGGGTGAATTGTATTATGTCAGCTTTTGTGGCGGGAAGTTGGCGCTGGCTACCATTGCTGCATGTACAGGGGACTCGATTGCTATTTAATCTATTAAATGTAAGGCTCTGTTCTGCAGGGCTGCCTGGAAGTGTCAAAACCGTGCACGTGCAAAATGATATGAGTCCAATCTAGTTCTTGGTGACCAGCTCATGTCATCATCACCTGCACCAGGACTGTCTGGTTACTTAGCAAGTAACCAAGGAAAGACATACGTTCTTTGCTGCTGAACTGAAAGCTGGTGTAGAAGCAGTGTTACTGCCGAGCAGAAAGACTAGTTGCTCTTCAGCCATGCCCTTTACCTTTACTCATGCTTCTAGATGCACAGCCGTTCTCTATGGCAGTGTAGGAGTGACACTAAGCAGAACAGAGAGACAGGATCTGGCCACTTTTAACTAGAAGTCAGCAGAGTTTGAACTTTTTAATCAATAGGAATACAACTATCAAAAACTGAAAAACGCGTTCCCATACATTAGCTCATTTAGTCTTCACAAAGTAGGTAATCTTGCTAAGCACACGTTACAGATGAGGAATCTAAGACTTACTTGGAATAAATGACTTACTCAAAAACCCAAGTAGGATGAATTTACTCCCCGCTCATTCTCCTGCTCCAGGTGACACTCTAAGGGCGTAATTGTGCAGGTGAAATTCTCTTTGTTAACGTGTTAAAGAAAAAAAAATTGAGTAGGATCATATTTTAAATAATATCCAAACATTTATATCTTAGTAAATCAGATGTACGTTTTTGATTTTTGAAAATAATTCTGCTTATCTACACCCCTATCATCTCTAACCTACATTATTGATGCACCGCCCAGCTGATCTTCCTTCTACTTTTGTCCCCCTACGATGTGTCCTCTACACAGGGAACCAGAGGTTCAAGAGCAGGCTGCCAGCAAATCACATTATCAATCTCGTTCTCACAGGTATTCTTTAGCAGTAGGCAGTAGGAATGCTGTATTCTATGGTCAGTGGAGGCATTCTGGAGGGAAAATATCTGTGGCAGGATTTCAATTTTTTTTTTTTTAATGATTTTCATTTCAAGAAAATAATCAAATTATCCTAGGACTGCCCCTGACCTCAAACCAAAACAAATCCATTGCTGTCAAGTTGATTTATACTCTTAGCGACCTTATAGGACAAAGAAGAACTGCTTCATAGGGTTTCCAAGGAACAGCTAGTGGAATTGAACTGCCAACCTTTTAGTTAGCAGCTGAGCTCTTAACCACTGTGCCACCAGGGTTCCAGGACTCTCCTAACCCAAAAAAACCAAACCTATTACCATCGAGAGTGTTCAAACGGACAGAGATCCAGACGGCCTGGGATTTAGTACCCGGTTTAGGTGGGGCAAGAAGAAGGGGTCAGTCCTTGGACTTCTTTTGTTTATCTACACTCACTCTCTGGTGATCCATGACAAAAGTCTCACAGATGGTACTTTACTATCTGTACGCTGACAATTTCCACGTTTATATTTCTAGCCTGGACCTCCCCCCTGGACTCTATACTTACATATACAACTCCCTCCTGAACTCCTGCATGCATGTACAACTATTCCATATCTCCATATGGATATCTAATCCTGCTGTCGAGTTGATTCCAACCGAAAGCTACCCTACAGGACAGAGTAGAACTGCCCCATGGAGTTTCCAAGGAGCAGCTGGTGGATTTGAACTGCCAACCTTTTGGTTAGCAGACAGAGCTTACTGTAGCTCTTAACCACTGTGCCACCAGAGCTCCTCAAATGTACAGGTTTAACTTCCAACTCCCGATTCCCCCAAACCTCCCCTGCTGCAGGCTTCCTCACTTCAGGAAATGGTAGTTGCTGGGGGCAAACACCTTGGGGTCATTCTCATGCCCACTCTTTCACACTCCATATCCACTCTTTTGGCAAAACCTATTAGTTCTACTTATACGTTCAGAGTCTGACCACATCTCATCACCTTCACTGCTACTAACCTGGTTTAAAATCACCATCGTCTTTAACCTGGGTTATCACTGTAGCCTACCAACTAGTCTTCCTTCTATTTTGGCCACCCTACAATCTATTCTCTACCCAGCTACCACAGCAGTTTGTAAAAATACATCAGATGATGTCACCATTGTACTGAAAAACCATCTCACTCAAAATAGAATTCAGAATCCTACCGTGGCCTGTAAGCCCTGACCCCATTTAGTCTCCTCCTGCCTCTCTGCTTCATGTCCTGTAACTCCCCCACCTCCTCCTTCCCTGACCTCCTGGGGGTTCCTCTAAGCATCTGTCACTTCAGATTGTACACTTGTTGCTTTCTTGGCTTGAAATGTGATTCTCCCAGATATCTGCCTGGCTTGCTCCTTCATTTCCTCCAGGAAGTAACGGGAGGATAAGGATTTTGTCTGTTCACTACTGCACCCCCGGAGACTAGAGCACAGCTTCCGTAATAACAGGCATCTTAAAGACAGAAGACAGGGTTTTACATACTAATCACATTACAAAATATAGACTTTCACCTATTGCTATTTTAAAAGCTGAGATAAAAAATTTTTTTTTCGGTTATTAGGTGTATAAAAGAAATGATACATACAGTATACATATAATCACACTTTACAAAGTACTTCCACATGTATGATGTACTTAACACTGTAAGGAGATTGTTAATATAGAATTTTACAGATGAGGAATACGTCTCCATAGACTATAAGTGTTTCACAATGCCTGGATTCTCAGTGGTGGGGAATTTTTGTTATTGTTTTCTATTATGGAAGCTGCAAAAAATTTTTTCAGAAATATTACGTAGCTACTTAAATGTAGGAAACCCTGGTGGCGTAGTGGTTAAGAGCTACGGCTGCTAACCAAAAGGTTGGCAGTCTGAATCCACCAAGTGCTCCTTGGAAACTCTATGGGGCAGTTCTACCCTGTCCTATAGGGTCGCTATGAGTTGGAATCAACTTGATGGTAACGGGTTTCGTTTTTGGTTTACTAAAATATGGGAGCCCTGGTGACGCAGTGCTTAATTGCTACGTCTGCTAACCAAAAGGTCGGCCGTTCAAGAATCCACCAGCCACTCCTTGGAAACCCTATGGAGCAGTTCTACTCTGTCCTGTAGGGTCGCTATGAGTCGGAATTGACTTGATGGCAGTGGGTTATTAAAATATGATCACATAATCTATATTTTAGGGGAAAAAAAGCAGGCTTCAAAATTATAGACACATTGTGAGTAATCCAAGTGCCACCATTTCTACTAGAGTGGTGGGATTATAATTTTTGTTCTTCTTTTCCCTACTTTCTCAATTTCATGGGCTAATATTAGCAGAAAATCATTAAAAAATCCCTTGCCTGATTAATAACATATTTTCACCCGATCTATTTCCCAAAAGTCAGCCATTGAAAAACTCCACGGAGCACAGTTCTATGAGGACACACATGGAGTCTCTGTGAGTCGGAATTGATTTTTTTTTTTTTTTTTAGCTAAGAGGATGCACATGGGTTCACAGTATATGCTGTGTACTTTTTTGTGGCACCATGGTTAAGTGCTCGGCTGCTAACCAAAAGTTCAGCAGTTCGAATCCACCAGGCGCTACAAGTTGGAATCTACCTGATGGCAGCGGGTTTTTATGGTCAACCAACGACTGATGTTATTTTGTTGTGTACTTCGTTTGATTGAGATAAAAATTATATAAATCCGATTCCGACTCATAGGGACCTACACGACAGGGTAGAACTGCCCCACAGGATTTCCGAGGAGCACCTGCTGGATTTGAACTGCCGACCTTTTGTTTAGCAGCTGAGCTCTTAACCACTGTACCACCAGGGCTCCAAGTTGACCACAGGAGGATAAAATGAAGAACAAGAGGTGAGTAAATGAGAAGTAGCCATTCACACATCTGTAATAGGGAACACAGGAGCAGGGAAGCGGTGAGGTGGGGGCTGCTTCAAACAAACCTAGTAAAATATGTGTAAGCACTGAAGTTAATGTTGAGTTGCTTTTTATTGGCTCTTCGATTTAAAATGAGCTGAAACAAGACACCAATTTGTATCCTAAATTATGAAGCATGCATTATGATGACATCTTCAGAATTCAGACCCTAACAATAGCTGGGGAAAGGGAAATGCTGAAGTTGATGTCTGTGTAGCGAGCTTTTCTCTATAGGTAGGCGAAGTAATGGCATAAGCAAGCTCGAAAGAGAAGTACTTAAAATACTAGTGGAAAACAGGCTTCTAAAAACGTTAACAGCCCCAATTATTTACACACTAATTACAAGTCAGGTTTATTTAGCCATTAAAGTAGGTGGCCTAATGACCTATTTGATGACACCTTGTTAACCAAATGTGAATTTCTGTACATACTTGAAAGTAATAAAGTTGAATATCTCTTAAAAATAACATAATTTGGACTTTCCGCTAACTTACTTTGAATACTGCCTAATGGTTCTAAGGAGTGAGTCTTCCTTTATTTCACAATGCACGTGTAACGATTCTACTCTGAAACAGCAACACTGTGAGACTGATGTCTTATTCTGCTTTATTCCGTCTACAAACTGCACTCAATGAAAAAAAGAGACCAGTATGCACATATAAAAGGATTAGCCTATTTGTCAGTGGCTTAATAACATAACGAAAATGTTGAGGACTCAGATGCTAAAAAAGATCATACACTTTTCAGTAGCAGGAGTAAAATACCCCTGAGTGTTTATTAAAATGTGATCAAAGTATGAAGAATAATATAAATTATTTCTAAGGCTCCATGTAACACTGTCCAATAAGGTAGTCACTTAATGTTGTTATTGGGTGCCATTGAATCGACTACTCATAACGACCCCATGTGACAAAGTAGAACTGCCCCATACGGTTTTCTTCGCTGTAATCTTTATGGGAGCAGATTGCCAGGCCTTTCTCTTAAGGAGCAGCTAGGTGGGGTTCCAACCACCAACCTTTTGGTTTGCAGCCTAGCAGCGCTTAACCATTGTGTCACCAGGGCTCCTTAGTCACTGGATAGATGTAGCTATTTAAATTTAATTAGAATTTATAAAATTAAGTACAATTAAAAATTTAGGTCTTCAGCTGCACATTTCAAGTACTCAATAACGGCATGTGGCCAGTGGTTACCATACTGGACAGTTCAGCTATGGAACATTTCCATCATCATAGAAAGTTCTGTTAGATAGCCCAGTAGGTATTCATTTCTAAAAGCCAAATTACGTTTTAATTTTTATTATTAGAAAGTATTTGCTCTATATTTTTTTTCTGAAAAAAATATTTGGTAAGAGCACTATGCCTTCTCTGTTTGTCCTATTATAACAATCTCAAATTCTCTTCAAAGGTAGACGAGCTCTCTCTATCTCTTTATTACAGGTAGAAGAAAACAAGTAAGCACTGATGGAAGCTAGAGGCTCTGTAAAATGTAGGTGATTAAATGGAATCCTACTACTGCCAGGGACGCGATAAAGGCCAACAAAGTAACGCAGTGGTTGAGATGTGACTTTCCTTGAATAGTCACTCCTGAAAGATCACATATCATATTTAGAAATAAATACTTAGATAGGTGAAAACTGCAGATGCTATTTCTGAGGATTTCTACTCTCTAGCCCTCCCTTGTCCACCA
The DNA here is from genome assembly GCF_000243295.1 of Trichechus manatus latirostris. Taxonomy (NCBI): domain Eukaryota; kingdom Metazoa; phylum Chordata; class Mammalia; order Sirenia; family Trichechidae; genus Trichechus; species Trichechus manatus. Next base: position 18,364,923 of record NW_004443959.1, on the reverse strand, counting down.
AATTGCTCCTTGATCCAGTCAACGTCTTCCAGGTCTGGAAGTGGCCTGAGAGCTGTCAGTGCTCAGGCTGCAGGGACCTGCCCAGAGCTGGAGGTGCCCGCCTAACGGGCAGGAACCAAGCTCTCTCCTGAAACTGCCAGCAAAAAAATACCCTCCAAAATCCTTGTCAATAATTTCCCAAAGGGAACATCTACTTTATTTTCAATTTTGTTTATTTGGCTCCAGGGAACTATAAATTAGCTAAGTGTTTACTAGATTAAAACCTCAAATTCACAATTAAAAGCGGACGTAAGCCTATCTTTACTGGTCAGATATTTCCAGCACAGAGGGCTCTTTCTCCCTCAGCTGTGCGGTCCAGGGACCTGATACAAACATGGAGTTCCCTGAGAGTCGATAGGAGGTCATTTCTCAGAATCACCCTGGAGGAGCCAAGAGTAAGATGAATATGGGGCCAGGATTCCCCGTAATTGAGGAGAGGCCAGATTGAATTAGACGTGATACATGAGGTGGACTCAAAGACAATTACAAATGTTTCATGAAAGGAAGTGTGTCCGGGCTGACAATCCTAGCTTAAAACTGCAGTACTTAACAGTGAAAGAAAAAGAAATTTTTTATTTTATTCATCTGTGTCAAATATGCTGTATATGTTTTAAAAAGAAAAGTTACTAATCTGGAAATTAAAAAAATAAATAAATTTATTCAAATAATACCAAATAGTTTGTATAGAATGTATTATTTTACATTTGCTTTGATCACAAAGGATTTTTTTATTTGTTTGAAAATAAATATCATCAACCTTATAAAGTAGTTTCGATGTTTTCTGATTTCAAAATGTGAGAATGGAATGCTAAGAAATATTATTTCATAAGAAGACTCTGCCTCATGGACTTACTCTGAAATTAAAATATTCCCCAAGTTTGCTACAATTCAAAGACAAAGAAACATAAAGCCACCTTTGACTGATTTTTAGAAATTAACTTTAACCACTATTCCTGAGAAAGAACGTAAGGTATCCCAGTCTGCAAGTTCCAGCACACTGTATGTAGTCCTTATCAACTACTTTTTAAATGGCTTAACACATGAGTTGTAAAGTGGTAAAACTAATTTAGTCAGGAAGTCAGTAAATAGGGCCGACTGAAGGTAAAATGAAATGTGAATGTCAATTGAATCCATCCTCTCTCTAATACAAATGTATGATGATCTCCCCAGAGTGGGGTTTGCTAAGGTAAAATTCCTTGTCCATAGCAAACAATGAAGAAAGCATAGATCGAGAAAGCTTTTAACTAAGACTTTAATCGTTATGTTACTTAGCTGATTGTTGATTGGGGGATCTTAGCTACATTCATCATGTTTCATTCAGTTTTGATGAAAATGGATGACAAAATATCAATGAAAAATAAAAATTTCCATTTTCTAAAAGCAACATGAAGAACAGATTTTCAAGGCAGGCATTTACAGTGAGTTGTGCGAATCCTTCATTTTGACAATCAGAGAAGGTACTTAGGCCTGTTCTGCGAGAGAATACGTGGTCCAAGTAAATATCTTATTTGGAAAATGACATGAGTGACAGGCCCTGCTATTTAATATTGACTGTGATAAGCCATTGCTCTGGACACTGGCACTTCAAACTGAATTCATGAATCCATGACAATCAAATCTAGCCAACTTGCTGCCCCTTTCTTTCCAGGAAAGGAACTGTAAAGTCTCCTTAGACTCTACTGTCTCTTCACCGCCTCTGATTGATCAGAAATCAAGTTTTGCTCCTTCTTCTTCCCAAATCTTTCTTAAATCCACCCTTCTTCTCTATTCCCATTGCACTGCCTTATTTCAGTCTCGCAGATGTATTCATCTGTAGTAACGCTTATCTCTAGCCTCTTTTCTGAGTCAACCTATTTTCTGTCATTGTGGTGTGCTGTCGAGTTGATTCCAACTCATAGCAATCCTATAGGACACTATATGACAGAGTAGAACGGCCACATAGGGTTTCCTAGGCTGTAATCTTTACGGAAGCAGACTGCCAGGTCTTTTGTTCCACGGAGACGCTGGTGAGTTTGAACCACTGACCTTTTGGTTAGTAGCCGAGCCCTTAACCATTGCGCCGAAGATCTACCTAAAACGATCTGATAATCTTATCATTTCAGGGCATTGCTTAAATTCCTTGTGGCTACCCCTAAGCTTCAGAATAAAGTCCACATTCCTTACTAGCATGGTAGATAGGATTGATTACAATCAAGCTCCTGCTTTTCTCCCTAGTGACATCCTTTGCCATATCCTCAGAAAACCATTTACAATAGACTGAGCTCATTCCACCCTACTTCTCTATGCACCTGCCCTGTCCCTCACTTTGATCACCCGCTGTTAAGTCAACTGCAACCATCCTTCTAACTCTACCTCAATCTTTACATTTCAGAAGCTTTCCTGATTATTAGTCACCTTCTGCTGTCCCCAATGTCAGTAAACTCTATGTGTGTCTCCTCTTGGCTCACATACCATCCCAGGAATCTCTCTCTCTCCCTCCCTGGCCCTGTGTGTGTGTGTCTCCTCTCCCTCCCCCTTTGGTATGCCTTAAATAATTGATCGTGAGTTCCTTGGGGGCAGAAACTGTATTATCTCCCAGTACCTATTACACGTTTTTGAAATAAATGAGCAAATGAAACTTTACTCAGTTTACTGTTCCTCTGAAAATGTCCTCTTGTGGTTTGTGATCTAATCTGGGAAGTCAATGAGCTTAGTAGGTTTCCACACTGTCCTTTCTTTCACAAAAGAAAAATGGGGGTATGAATACACAGTTTCAGAAACTATGTGGACATGAAAACTTTAGATGGGCTGTGAGCCGCTTTAGATGTGCGGATTAAGTGATGCTGTCATGGATTGCGATTGTGTCCTCCAAAAATATGTGTATCAATTTGGCTAGGCCATGATTCCCAGTATTGTGTGATTGTCCTTCATTATGTCATCTGATATGATTTTCCTATGTGTAGTAAATCCCACCTTTATGATGCTGATGAGGGGATAGGCGGCAGTTATGTTAATGAGGCAGGACTCAATCTACAAGATTGGATTGTGTCTTGAGGCAATCTCTTTTGAGGTATAAAAGAGAGAAGCGAGCAGAGAGACAGGAGGACTTCATACCACTGAGAAAGCAGCGCTGGGAGCAGAGCACGTCCTTTGGACCGGAGGTTCCTGCACAGAGAAGCTCCCAGACCAAGGAAGATTGCTGACAAGGACCTTCCTCCAGAGCTGACCAAGAGAGAAAGACTTCCCCTGGAGCTGATGCCCTAAATTTGGACTTACAGCCTACCAGCCTGTAGAAAATAAACTTCTGTTTGTTAAAGCCATCCACTTGTGGTATTTCTGTTACAGCAGCACGAGATAACTAAGACAGATGCCAATATACCAAACTGTGACCATTAAGTGCGAAAATATTTTATGTTAAAACACTCACACAAGAGCGCCCCCCACACTATAAAAACATACCGGGGAAAAATCAGGAGACAGCTCCACTAGAGGCTTTTGAAGGATTTTCCAATCATTCTAAAAAGTGTAAGTGTAGCTCTGTGTGTGTGTGTGTTTTTAATTAAAGGACTTGATGTATGTAATGTCTTACAAAGCTAGAGGCTCAGAAGTTTTTTGTAAATTCAAGTTCTTCTTATTCCACTGATGTCATAGAAGATAGTAGATACAGTGTCATTCAGTAAATATTAAATGAATTTTGCATTTTCCTTCTTTGAATTTTGGCTAACATTTTCACAAGGCGTAACAATTTAAAAGGAGATAGGGAACTTTTGTACATAAACTGTTAATGATCTATATTGAATGTTTACTATATTCTAGGCAATGTGGTAAGTGCTTTTGGTGGGTTGTTTTATTTAATCCTCAAGACAATTCTAGATAGTAGGCACCATTACTGTTCCCATCTCACAGATAAGGAAGCTGAGGCATAGAGAAGTTAAGTAACGTGCCCAAGGTCACATCCCTAGGGTACAGTGGAGTCTAGACTTGAACCCAGATGCTCTGCCCAGACTTCGTGTTTTCTTTTGTACAAAGAATGTCTTCATGAAAAACAGTGTATTTTAATCATTAAACTTAAATTCAATCCCTCCTGTCTTCATTTTATTACCTTGAAAGGGGCTGTGTGGGAATTTCACATTTATGTCATCTGTGTAGGCCTAGCGTCTCAGTTACTATGGTATTGTTAATGCATAGCTTGCATAGCTAACTTCTGCATGCTCCTGTGATTCTGATTTATTTTCCTTCTCTCTTCCCTCCTGTTTTCCCATGATTTTATAAAAGTTTAAAAATTAACCTAAGTTCCTCTTTGGGAGGTAGAACAACAAGTGATAAAATCTGAAGGCAAGACAACTGAACAAAGGATTGTCAAAAGGACCCGCAGAAGGTCAACATGTCTGGAACAAGGTCATCGTGCCCACCTCAAAGGGGAACTAACATTCCACAGATTCTTTGGACCCTGGCCCTGTCCCAGTAAAATCATCTGATCAGTCTCCAGAGGGGGAGGCAGATATTGGAGGAGCTCATTCCTCTCTGTATGTCGATATACAATAAAACACTCTTGCTGCTCACCTCACGCCTGTCTCAGTATTGGCCTTTGTGGCAGGCAGCTCAGACCTGCATTTAGCAGTAACAATGTGACTCAGATTTTTTACTCTGTGACTTGTACTACAACCTGCACCAAATCTTTGAAGATAGTGGGGGCATAAGCCAACCAACCAACCAACCAACCAACCAACCATACCAAACAATCAGCCAACCGACCATACCAACCAATCAACCAACAAACCAACCATACCAACCAACAAACCAACCATACCAACCAGCAAACCAACTGTACCAACCAACTAACCAACCATACCAACCAGCCAACCAACCATACCAACCAGCCAACCAACCATACCAACCAACAAACCAACCATACCAACCAGCAAACCAACTGTACCAACCAACAAACCAACCATACCAACAAGCAAACCAACTGTACCAACAAGCCAACCAACCATACCAACCAACAAACCAACCTTACCAACCAACCAACCAACCTACCTAAATTGCATTTCAAATATTGTTAGAGAACTTTATAAATGTTTTCTAAAGCAAAGAATCCATTTATAAAGTGAATTATAACACTGAATTCTTATTAGTTTTTGGTTTGTTTGTGTGTGATTAAAATATAACCCAAAACTCAAACATCTAGGACCTTCCGTTAACAATAATCTTGGGCTAATGTCAACTTTTGAAGGAGTCCTGGTGGCGCAGTGGTTAAAGAGACTGACTGCTAACAGAAAGGTCAGCTGTTTGAAATCAAATTAGAAGGAAAAGGAAATAGGAAGATTCATTACAGGGATCTAGTTAAAAAAACCATCAATCAAACCACCCTTGTCAGATAGAGCCAGTGGTTGGTACACATTGTGCCCAATCTTCATCTTTCTCCCGACTTTCAGCAAGTCCCTTTCAACAAGACTCAGGCTCACGGTGATGTGCTCACGATGACAATGTTGGTACACTTTAGAAACAGAATGAAAATCCAAGTTTTTTCTGGTTAACCCTACTTTAGTAAGAATTGCAATGGACCAAGACACTCTATGGTCTGTATTTTAGCTTTGCTTTATTTATTATTTGTTTGTGTGCTCATTTGTTTATGTATGTGTGCATGTGTAATTTGAGTTATCCTCAGTCTTATTTTAGAATTTTCACTATATCGTGTTTAACTATTTTAAATCAATCCTATTTATTATCATAAAATAAAAATATATCTGCCACAATCTGTATGTCTTAGAGGCATTTAAAAAATGCTGTTAGTGGAAAATTTTAAACCTTTCACAGATGTTGAAATCTAAATGGTACAACTAGGCTCTTGCCAGAGCAAGGAAAAAACGCAGTTAATTGTGAGAAATTCACGTGAACGGTTTTCCACAAGTGATGTTGACAACACTGACTGCAAGATAGTACCTGGAAGTTTTGATGTTAATGGTCCTTATCACCAGGTTAACACTGTGTATGGGTTATACGAAAATACCACACGAGATCAAATGTTGAGAGCTTCATTAAAAAAAAGAACCGGTGTGTGCAGTCATGTGGTGATTTGTTGTTGTTGTCAGTTGCCATTGAGTCAACGCCAACTCAGGGCGACCCCGTGCGTGCAGAGTAGAACTGCTCCATCAGGTTTTCAAGGCTGTGACCTTTTGGAAGCAGAGCTCCCAGGCTGTCTCCCGAGGAGCCTCTTGGTGGGTTTGAACTGAAAACCTTTCCGCTAGTGGTTGAGTGCTGAACCATTTGTGCCAACCAGGAACTCTTTATGTGGTCATACCAAAAAAAAAAACCCAAAATCAAACCCATTGTGGTCGAGTCGATTTCGACTCACAGCCACCCAACAGGACGGAGTAGAACTGCCACGTGGGGTTTCCAAGGAGCGCCTGGTGCATTTGAACTGCTGACCTTTTGGTTAGCAGCTGAACTCTTAACCACTGTGCCACCAGGGTTTCTGATGTGGTTATAGCCGTAGTTAAATACAATCTTTAACTCTCAGTTGCGAAACAACATACATGTAAAGCATGATGCTGTGGGAAAGGTACTTAGTTTAAGTTTTTAAGTTTTGTCACGGCCAGTTATTGTCTGTGAATCTTAACTGAGTCGCCTCGCCACTCTGTTGTTATGCCTGACATAACAGCGATGGGGAGGGTGGCACGGGACCAGGCAATGTTACACTCTGCTGTACACAGGGTCACTCTGAGTTGGAAACCGACTCAACGGCACTAACCACCACCACAATCGCTCTGTGCCTCAGTTTCCACAGCTGTAAAAATGGGTCTAACCATACCTTCTCTTCTCTCCTCCCAAATTAATATTCTATCAAATGCAATCGATGCAAAAGCACTTTGTAATGTGCCCAGGACCTTACAAAACGCGAAGTATTTAATTACAGTTAGGTGTCATTGTGAATTGGGGAAGTCTCACTAGAGTGAATTAACTCTCAGTGATCTGGCCAGTATATTGTTTACATGTGAGAAGCCAGATGTCAACCCCCCGTCTTCTCACACAGACATGTCTGTACTCATGCAGGTAAAGGATCACATAAGACACCCAGGTGTTCTCAGGTAAGTGGCTTCAGTTGCAGGATGAGGTTACTCCTCTAACCAAAACAAGTGTGTCAGTAGGAGTACACTTCGAAGTGAAAGCTCATGTCTGTACCCCGCTCCTCCAAATGTGGAGGCTAGAATCTCCCCATAACTTTCTGCCATAAAGGAGCTAAATTTACACAGAGGTCAACTCATTCTTCTGATAAGGAAATGCAGCTGTCTGTTATAGAGGCTAGAGCTGAACTGAGGGCAGTTGTAATGCACAAAGCCTGTGCGATTTAATATTGTAAACTGTAAAAGGTAAGAGATTATAAAAACGAGGATTATTTCTAAGAACCTGAGGTGCTGTAAAAGTGGATGAACTCCCTGCACCACAAACAATGGAAGCTGTAGGATGACTCAAAGCTCTATTAGATCCTGGCAAATAATCCTCCCTGCTGCATGTATTAAGTTTATAGTTGGAAAACAAAATAAAAATAAGCCATAGCAAATTCTAGAAATAAGTAGCCTTTAGCTAAAAGTAATATCTTGGCCCATGTTTAAAATTTTAATTCTTTGATTTAAGGTTTACTTTAAAATAAATGTTACCTAATTAAAAAAAAAAAAAGCTTATGGTACTTGTGGCCAAAATTCCTGTATGCCTAAGCTAAAAATACCTAAGAAAGATTCTTAGAGACTTTCAGAATGTGTAAGAGAAAATTGTAAAGGACAAGGAGACAGAAAGTCGCTCCTATCCCCAATAATGATTAAATCAAAGTTCAAATATCAAGAAATAAATACTAAAGAGTAGCTTTAAATTTATTTTCCTGAAAGGAATTACACTCATGACTGGAAGCATGATATTCTAAGGTAAAGATATGAATAATAAGGTGGTATCTAAATTTGGCCAACCAACGTATAAATGGAAGACAATTTTCAGGCCCATTTTAAGAGCTAATTGCTTCTGATGGAAATCTGGTTTGATTTGGTTTAAACTGGTTATTGACATGGCTAAAACACCTAGATTATGGCCTTATCTACAAATAAAAACAAATCTGGAAATAGAAATACGAAGTCATGGCTATGAGACCGTGGTTCTTTAAAAAAAAAAAAGGCTGACGATGATGTCATTTGCAAGTTCTTTCAAGTTGCTACTTTCAGGTGAATCTAGCGAATGAAATGTTACCTCCCTTCAGAATCAGAGCTCGCTTAAGCCGAGTTCTCGCCAAAAAAAAAAAAAAAAAATCACTTTAATTTACACATTTTTATTCTTTTGACCTGGCTCTCAATGAGTGTTACAGTCAGGAACCCTCACAACACCCCTGTGAGGTAGGTTTGTGGAAGGTATATGCCACGTAACTATTGACTCTACCTCAAAGCATCAACTTGAAAGGATGTGCAAGTCACAGGCGCTTTCTGAACCGTGGTGATCCTTGCCGGCCACCTTGAAGGTTCAGTTTTACTCTATGGTGCTTCCTATCTCACTTCTGAACCACTGAATTACGTTTTCTCTATCAGAGCGACTAGGGACCAGAGAAAGCAATAGTTCCAGAGTTTGAATAATATTCATGTGCACAGTAAATTTTAATACATTTTCAGTTTACATATTGTACATAAATAGACATAAAATTTCTTTTTTTTTTTCCAGAATATCCCCCATTTGCTGCTCTGAATAAGAATGGAGCAAAATATTATCTCAGTGTGTTTAAGAGGCTTCAGGATCCAAGACCCGGAGTTTATCTGGCAAAACTTGTTGTTTTGTCCATGAGGAAGAATGTCCTGTTAATGGCCAACTATTAAATTCAACATTGGAATGACAAAAGGAAAATTTCCAGTAAATTCCATTTGTTAATTGATGTATAATGGAGAAAGCCATTTTTTTTTTTTGAAATAATTGGGACCCACTTTCTAATATGTCTTCATGAAGAAGTAGAGAGTATTATGTTGCTGAATGGTGTGATTTCATTCTCTTAATCAGTAAGATGCTGCTGTTGTAGGAATTGACCAAAGTTCCTTAATAAAATACATAAAGAATAATTACTGAAAAGGACACATGCATGAATTATACTAGAGAACTCTGTTGCAAATCTTAAGGGACTAATCCATGCTCCTATGTTTGGGAAAGCCACCCAAAAGATCTTTCTGACTCAGAAGAGAAGGTAATATATGGAGCTGTATCACTATTAAAAGGTGAAAGGAAAAGAAAAGACTATTATCTCAGGTTTCCTCAGTTTAGACAGACATGTCGTCTAGTAAAATTTGGTCATTTAAACATTAGACTTTTTATAGTAACTGTTTAAATTGAAATCCCTAGTTTCTAAGATCCATGAATAGAAATGGACCATTTCAGAAAATTGGCCAAGTTTTGATTTCCCAGAGAGAGTCAATCAAAATGGGATTTTCTTTTCGAAAAGATGGGTTTAGGAATAGATGAGGCTTTCAGATTAGCCAAAATTAGGAAAAGACTATCTGCCCTCTGGAAGATAAGGTCGTGTGTCTCCAGGAAGAGGCGGGAGGAGGGACCTGACCAACCTGAACACTGAACTGTAGGATGTGAAGGCCAAACCGTCTCCCTCTGAAGATGCTGATGGTGAAGAGGACCATTAACCCACCTTCCAAGATGAAAAAAAGATAAGAAGAAAGTTCTGAAACTGTAGAAATGGGACCGGTGAGTCGAGCAGTTCAGCTTGGAATTTCAGATCCACATACACTTCTAAGCTCAATTTCAAGGGATGCAAACCAATGAAAACTAAACCCGATAGAAAAATATTCTGGTCTCTGGGGGCTTTGAGACACTAACCAGTTAGAAACAGTACTAAATACAAGTTGTGCAAAGGCTATTTTCTTGTTTTACAGCTGGCCTGATGGAACTGGAGATATGCCAGACTTTTGCCAAGTGTTTCTCATCAAGAAATTCAAAGCAATGTTGCCATGTTCTGATGTGTTGGCCAAGTTCCAAGTGGAGTGAATCGCGTTTTGACATGAGGGGCATATGGCTTCATGCCATGGAGAAAAAAGATGCCTTAACAAAGTGGGTTGTACTGTCCTTGCTAATGCTGTCCGTTTTGAGATTCTAAAAGCTAGTTTGTCCGTTACGCACTGCTTTGGATGATGCTACAGACTTTAAAGCTGTTAAGTAAGAGGATACCCTCCAGGTGTTTAAATTCCATGAAGATAACTCCAAGAGTCTTGTGACGAAAGTGCTAGTTCAGGAAGTCACTGAACATGAGCAGATGATCTATGGCACTAGCGCCTTGAACAGGGATCCTGTAAAAAATGACATGGGTGTGAAACAAAATCCTACACTTAGTGACAACCCTGGTCTAGCACAAGGGAGTGGGGGTGTGGGAGTAGGGACAGGATAGTTAGGAAAGGAATCAAATTTAGGCTTGAAAACAGCACTTTCTTTACAATTGGTCATAAAGCCTTTTCCAAGCAAGATGAAAACCAAGCAATTTGACGTGATGGTATTTGTAACTTGTCTCATGTGGAAAAGATAATTAAAGACTTTTTCTTTTTTTTTTTAATATTCTTGGTTCTCATCATGCTATGGAACTTTCTTTCTAGTTGTTTGCCTTGACTTTCTTTCTTTACATAGACCTGAATGGCTACTCCAACTTGAGCATTTAAATTTTTAATACACGTTCTATAACTTGTACCAACTTCTTCCAAAACCTGTCTGGGAACTGAATATGGATGAATCTTCATAATATCAATTGCGGTTCACCGTATGTGTGTGAATATATAGGGGTGTGTATATATTTTTTATATATACACACACTCCTGTAAACACATATAAGCAAAGGAGAAAAACCACAATGCCTTAGGCTGGAGGTATAAATGTAGGTGATTTTACCATGTTTATGCTTAAAATTTAGGAAAAATTATAGGCATAGCGGAGAGGGAGGTAAAACTATCAGAATTATGTGTGTGTGTATGTTTGTACTGTGAATACCATGACTACACAGATTAATAAATTATGTTATCACTATCCTAAAGAGTATTAACTACAACCACAGTGTATTTAAGAAATTAGCTATTATAGTGGTGATTTTTGTCATTAGTGCTATTTAAATATCCATAATTTAAATCATTATAGTAATCACTGTTTGTTTAATGTCAATTTTTGACTTTTTAATTTGCAATCATTTCCTAAAAATTTGAGTAATGTTGTAAAATCTCCCTTCCATATGTATGAATATCTGAAGAGAAAATATGCTTTCAAAATTCAAGATAGAAAGGATATGACATGAGAGAACTAGAGGAAAATGAAAGGGGAAAAGGCAGAATGGCTTACCCTGCAAAGTGACTACAGTGAGGACATAACCCCGGGTGCCACGTAAAGGCACTGATGTGCACAGGTGAACTAGTTTTAGACATTTTTCTTTTTAAATCACACATCTTTTTTTGTGAACTACTAAGTGGATAGAGTTTTAAAACAGAGAATTAGTTTCATTAAGTCTTACTTGAGTTCTTGTGAACTGGTGGCCAGCATACTTCGAATGCTTTTGTCAGCCAATGGGCAGCCAGACAGACTGTAAGACAGGTCAGGATATTCAAGTAAGTCACCCTTCTAAATAGCTGAAACCTCCCGAACAAACACAACATAAAGATCGAAATTAAAAAGTTCAATGCAGAAAAGCAATGGGGGCAAGTGCTGTATATTGAATTTTTTATAAACTTCACTCTGAATATGTTGAAATATAAATTCAAGAAAATATTTTGGTTGATAAACTTTTTTTTTTTTTTAAAGATAAGATAAAATACTTGTACACTTTTGCTTAAACGTTTAAAAAATGTTTTCGAATTTAGGTAATTTATTCAAAAATAAAAGACATTATACAACACACAAATTAGCATGCTTTTAAAGGTCAACATAGAGCACTTAAAGGGTTGACACAAAATTCAACATTTTTACTTTGACAGCATTATTGAGGTAAGCTGAAAACAATAAATTGAAAAGACAGAATCCACCATGAAAAAAATGAAGTCACACCTTCTATGTGAGGCGTAATTACCAGTCACATGACCACTCCCATCACACCCCGGTGTTGGACATCTGCCACCAAACAAAAACAAAAACAGCCAAAATAGTAAGTATGTTAAAAAAAAAAAAAAAAAACTTAAAAAAAAATTTCATTGTTTCCAGTTTAGCTGCAATGTCTGCAAGGGGATTTAAGCACCCTAAAGAAAAGCTGCAAAGTGCACAGGATTAAATGAAAATGGCGCCTCCATACAATAGAGCATCATTAAGAACAAGCAAATACACAGTTAGCTTCTCACTTTACTGAACTAGCAATCTGAAACATTTATATGCTGCGAATGTCGCATGCTCAAAAACGGCAAGGCATATACAAATCCGATTTTTAAAAATAAGCCAAAGGAAGGGAAAGCTCAGAAGAGTAATCATTTCACCTCACACTATGCTTACGTTATTAAATCCTTTTTGCTCTCCTTGCACTGAGGATACTTGGGCTTGGGACTCGGGATGGTCACCTCCCCAGGATACCGCCTTTCTTCTAGAGCTTCCTGGAATGGGTCCAGCTCTTCTGGCTGCAGGCAAAACACAGCTTCAGATCCACATGGATGATAATATAAGACACAGACCCAAGAATGCGACTGGTGGCTGTGGGGACGTCGCCTCTACATTTTCCACCTCTTACCACTCTATTTTAAAATGGTTATATACCATAGTCCTGAGGAGGACCTTTTTGAAAATGCAAACTGAGCTTTGTTCAAAAAGTATCTCTTTTCTATGGTGCACTTTATTTTATCACCAACTGGGCTAAACTTCTACCACGATGAAAAACCACCAGCGGATGCGGCCCCTGTTCAATATTAAATTTGTTGCTGTCGAGTCAATTCCGACTCATGGCGACCCGATGTGCTTCAGAGTAGAATGGATCCGTATGGCTTTCTTGGCTGTATTTTAACAGAAGCAGATTGCCAGGTGGTTCTTCGATGGTATCCCTGAGTGGGTTTGAGCCACCAACCTTCTGGCTAGAGCAAACCATTTAAGTCACCTAGTGACCTTTTATGGTCAATATTATCCTGGAGCTAATCATGACATGGGGTCCCTGGGTGGCACAAACGGTTAAGTACTCGATTGTTAGACAAAAGGTCGGTGGTTCAAACCCACCCAAAGGCACCTTGGAAGACAGGCCTGGTGATCTTCTTCCGAAAGGTCACAGCCTTGAAAACCCTACAGAGCAGTTCTACTCTGTACACATGGGATCACCATGAGTGGGTATCAGCTCCGCAGCAACTAACAACAACAACATCGTCGTGACACTGGACAGATAAATGGTCAGACAACCAGGGAGACTGTTTCCCATTTGGTCTTTTCTCGCCCAACAACCAGGGAGACTGTTTCCCATTTGGTCTTTTCTCGCCCAACAACCAGGGA